>NC_089681.1:30496867-30651867 GCF_031753505.1 Anomalospiza imberbis | reverse complement strand
TAATGAAAATACTACAGAATAGTCCTCACACAAAAGTGAGCCCTCAGGGGTGGCTGGTTCATGTGACAGATAATGTTTAACTAAGAAATTAGCACTGATGTGTTAGTACAGGATAGAACTAGCTTGTTCTTTTAAAACAAATTTTTAAAAGCACATTGACATTTAGGAGAATGTATGGTGCTATAAAAAGATATCACTGAAAATGAGAACAGAGCTTCCCAATAAACTTCCCAGTTAGCTTAGTGGAAGGCTACTTGCATTAAAGAATTTGCATACTATATACCTGTAGATTGAGAACACCATGAAAATGAGGAATCTCATTTCCCTTTTAATATTTAGGCTTTTCAAGGAACCTTAAAACAAATCAGCAAACTTAGAACAACAGACAACAGTGATAAAATACTGTAGGACTTCCACAAATCATACAAGGAAAGACATTGTAAAACCTCTTTTTTTTTTTTTTTTTTTTTTTTTTTTTTTTTAATATTGGTTACATTTGGTTACATTCTGGTTGTACCCAACAGGAGAATGCCTTCTTGGAAACCTATCCTCTTCTAGTTTGGCTGGTTAGGTGAGAATTAAACTATTTTTTTGCCAAAACAATAATATTACTGGTTATTTCAGCAAGGTTGCCATGGGTTCTATTAGGAATAGATACCATTTTTTAGTGGCCCACAATGCTGTTGTTTATCATTGATATCTGTAAAGTTTGGTAAATGGTGTGATATCAATGGTAAGTAAACCATAGTAGTGAGGGGTTTTTGGTTCTTAGTGGTGTAGTACTAAGACCAATGTAAAATGAAATGTAATTAAGGCAAAGAAATTATTTTTAAAATAATAAGACCTCCCTACAAAATATGAAGAAAAAAACAAACCCAAACCTAACCAAGACAAACCAGGATCTAAGCTAGTATATGGCCACAGTAACTTTGCAAGCACCTTTTGGGCAGGAAGGGTCTTGCGGGGATGTTTCAAAAACAGGCAGAGATGAAATGAATGGGATTTTGCAAGAAAGCCAGTTCAACGCTGTAGGAACCATCAAAGTGAAAGCTAGATTGTCTGCTGGCTTGGGGTCTGATGGGGAAAGTCCCTCAATAGTGGGTGATTTGTAAGATCACATTCTTATTTCAAACACTAGGTTGCCTGCTCCCTGCTATTTGGAGTGAATTTAATATTCATAGACACATCTACAAGCTGTTTATTCTGACTGAAGTGATAGGTGGTGTTGTTTAGTACTCCTGCACCATGTAATGGGGCTGCTTTTTGACCCTTCTTCCACAACTTGTGCTTTCAGGACTCAAGCATCAGTAGGCTAGGTTGGTATATTAGTTGAACAGCTTCTTCCCAAAGAAAATCAGAGAACTAGGAGGGAGTGGAATCACAGCCTTCTGGGAGCCTTTTTCAAAATTCTACAGATTCTGGGGTGCAACATGCATTAGCAGAAACTCTGTGGCTTACATAGTGTTATTACAAAGACAGACGTATCTTTGCTGCCTATGGTAATTTCAGAGATTTCATGACACACTTATGAGAACAAAGATCTTAAAGCTGATGGCCTGGCCAAAAATCAGTCTGGGTAAAAATACTCTGCACCCTCAATTTCCCCACTTATTTCCACAGAGAAATGGTGTTCTTCGTTTCCTTTCCAAAGCTATGTATTACAGCATTGCTGTTGAGCAATGAAGAGCTGCTCTATTTCTCCCTACCCCATATATAGTAGGCATTTCACAGAGACTGTTTATACCAGTTTAGAACCTGCTAGGGTGAAAAATACTATCTACAGTTAAAATTAATTATCTATATAATCTTCTGGTGTTTTGCCAGAACACAGATCTTCTTTTGCTTTTACCCCATAGCTATTAATTGCTATAATTGCTATTTTATTTCTTACACATATTTATCAAGTAGTTACCCAGACTGTCTGTCTGATGACCCTGTTAATATTGCATAAAATTCCCCTGATCAAATTGCTTAGGGTTTTTATTGGAATAACTCACCATTTCAATGAGACACAATTGTTTTAGAACAGATGGTGTGAAAAGTATATGGTGATAAGTCATTATTTGTTCAAAAAAGATTTTGTTGACACTAGTATTTAAATGGGCATGTAATAGGCAGGAGCTAATTCAATGTCAAGGCCTTAGGGCTCACTGTTTTAAATCCTTGTTTTCAGTTCAAAAGAAGAAATCTTGTAGGAGTGCTTAGTTTGAAGGCACACTAGAAAGCTGAACATTAAATAATTAGGCATGGAAGTAAGTCCACCTGAAACTTATTTTAAATCATTCCTGGTTCTGTTATGTTCTACCTTTCCTTTTTAAATATAATTTATAAACTGTTTCTATAAGAAATATTTCATAATTCTTATAGTTAATTTATCTGTTTACTGATTTATGAATCTTGCATGATATTCTATAAATCATTTAATTTTCCTTTATTCCTTTAAGGGATTTTTCAGATTCATTCTTTCTTTCTTTTCTTTTTCTTTCTTTCTTTTCTTTTTCTTTCTTTCTTTCTTTCTTTCTTTCTTTCTTTCTTTCTTTCTTTCTTTCTTTCTTTCTTTCTTTCTTTCTTTCTTTCTTTCTTTCTTTCTTTCTTTTTCTTTCTTTCTTTCTTTCTTTCTTTCTTTCTTTCTTTTTCTTTCCTTTTTTTCCTTCCTTCCTCCCTTCCTCCCTTCCTCCCTTCCTTCTTCCCTTCCTTCTTCCCTTCCTCCCTTCCTCCCTTCCTCCCTTCCTTTGCACTTTCTCCATGATACACAGATACACATATTCCTCATGTGGGTCTAGTTGGTCTGACAGGAAGGGTTGATCGTTTGCACCTCACTAGACTTCAGGCGCAGGAAGTGAAGAAATGACTACCTGTGTGAAACTCACAACTCCCTATGACCATTGGTCCCATGAAAATGAGGGGGAAAAATAGATTAGCTGGGATTTGTGGACTGGGAATCCCTAGTCTGGAATTCATGGACAATTATGACTAGAGAGGTTTGCTTTCTGCATTACACAGGCCATAAAACTTCTTTGAGTCTTTCATATAATGCAGAAAATAAATGCTTGACTATAGCCAAAGCGAACTGAGCTCAGAAACGTGCATTCCTTTCTGCCATTGCACAGTCTGCATCACTTACCGCCCCAGGTCTCTTACAGGCCATTCATGGTGGAGTAATTTGCTTCTAGTCTGTCACACAATGTTGAACAGCAACCTGAATATACAAATACTTGCAGCATACATTATTGATAAGACTTGGAAAAGCATTAGATAATGTGTTACTTAATGTAATTTTACTTAATATATTTATTATAGACAATTTCAGATGGATGATGGCTTCAGATACATGAAGAATTGCACAGCACTCAGCAAATCAACAAAAATTTTTCTGTTTACTTTTATGTGTGCATGAAAGTCATGATGAGTCAACTGTAACATCAACATAGCAGCTCTTCAATACAATTTGCCTGTTTGGAGGCATCAAGAGAATTGAAAATAGTTTCTCTATGCAATCTGGGCAGCTTAGGTGTATTTAAAAACACAACACAGAACAAATTTACACTAAGAATTTTAATGAAGCAAATTTTTCATGTTATGTATAAACCCCACAGGATACTTTGTCATACAGACTCCCTCTCCTACCTCTTCCAAACTAATGAAATGCTCTGAACAGCATCCCTCAAAGGGTAGGCCTTTGACAAAATCCATTAAAGAAAATTCAGACCCCAATTATACTCACCAGATAGCCATTGTTTTTTTTTTTTTTTTAATTCTCATAACATAGGTGCTATAACTATTATGACAATTAAAAATTATTAATTCTACATCACAGATTGAGTCATGAATCATAGTAAATGGATCAAATTCTTACTGAAGTAAATCAACTTTAAAAGCCTTGCAGTAATTAATAATGTAGCACAAACCACCTAGCAGTTGAGTTAAGGTGATCCAATGCTTTGGGTGTGGTGGCACAGCAGGATACCTTCTGCAGACTTCAGACTTTGAAAGAAATGGCTTGCTGGATACCATTCTGGGCAATAAAAGAGCTGCTGTTTTTCCATTGTTAACATTAAAACCAGGTCGGAAGAAGCATCTTTTAAACCAGGCAGAGCAGCACATTAGCACAGAAACATTGCTTTTGGAAGCCCAGCTAAGACCAGGTTTTGGACCACTTCAGTGGTCCAAAGGTCCACTTCAGATACCTTAAAATTGCAAAGCAGCATGGGATGACTGATGATACCTGTCAGTGTGGGTCTTCCAAGTATCAGTAATGTCCCTGATTTGCCACTTAGGGAAGAACTGCTGAGTATGTTGGGAACAGAGTGGAGGATGAAGTAGTACGGGCTATGAGAGCAAGGAAAGATGAAGCACAGCTGGCGACTTGCTGGGCAGAAACTCCATACCATTCCACATCTGTTCCAGATGTGTTATGCCACAGTTCTCAGTCAGAAAAAAAAACCACAAAAAAAATCAATCAATCAAACAAATACAACCAAAAGCCTAATAACCACCAAAACCAATAGCTGAATGCCAGATTCTCTAGAGAAGTTACAACCTTTTCTGCTTTTTCAAGCCTTCTGCAAGATGTTTTAGCTGCAAGCTCAGACATTATGTGTTTTTCCTGGAATGGCTCCCATTCCACTTCTAATTTTTAATGTTATTGTCCCAGTTACTAAGTAACATAAATTTGCCATACACATCCTTCCCTTTAAATGCTATTCCTGTGTTACACTTGATACTTTAAATCACACAGTCAATTCATTTATGTACATAGAAGGATTGGAGAAACAACAGGTTTTATTGACTGAAATATTGAAGTGCTTTGACTTCAACAAGCTGTAGCTTTGTTCAATGTAAAGTGTTTATTTGTAAGTCAGTGTTCCAGTCTTCCATGCTAAATAAGATTATTTTTTTAAAAGGGTATATTTTTGAGCTATTAAATACATTAGAAAGTAACCCAATTCTACAGGAAATGAGAATGTTTAAGAAGTGATGAACCTCAGCTGACAGAAGGATAAGTAGCTTATTTACATTTAAAGGAGTGAAAACTTTTGTCTCTTGATTGAGAATTATAGACTCCCACATTTGTAATGCTTATTTTAGGCTTGCATAGCTCAGCTTTGAGTCACTGGTCAACTCATTATGATTATGCATTCACTGCTGGAAGTGCTATCTGTTTTCTTTGCACTCTACAAGTACTCCCACAAGGCAAACTTAAATTCCCACGGAGGTATCTTTGGAGGCATTTGTAAATTTGGAGTAACTCCTGCATACTTGTCTTTTTATCTCTCTTTTCAAGTGACAGAGAAGTAGCAATGGGAATATCTAATATGCCAAGATGTGCACTGTCAGATTCTCACAACACCACCCCCCTTCCGTCATCCTGTCTTTGTTAGGCCAGGGTAATTAGTTCTTCTCATGGCTGGTAATTAAAGCCAGATCTCATGGACCTAAACACTTAGGGAAATAAGATTAATGATAGGGCCTCTGGTTTTGGGACTCACAAAGGTGGGGAAATTGTAACGAGTAGGAGGAGGAATGTGGAGGAAAGAAGTTGTTCTGTGCATTAATTGGAGAAAATGGCAAACACATGACTTCTGGGAAGAGAAAAGTATAATGGCATTATCTGTCCATTTTTTGTAGGACATTTGCTTGCAGTGCATTTCCCATTCCTCCAACTTGAGTCCACCAGGAAGGATAGAAATAATTTTCTTCCCCCTAGGAAATGCAGATAGAAGAGTGTGGAGGCAGCAGCCACCCAGTATGACTGAGAGTGGCTGAGCTTTGAGCGATGACTATGAGCGAGCCTGCATCCCAGTTATGGTCAGGGCAAGGGCCACTCACCATTATATTCTTTGTGTCCTATTGTTTTATTTTAGAATCTCAAAGAGAGATGAGAAAATCTGTCTTCCAAGATGCTGACTGATGTAGAGTTTTGTGGTTTTTTTGTTTTCTTTGGTTTTTGTAGTCATCGTATAGAGCTTACTAAAAAATTAGCTTTTGAGATTTCATTCCCCCCCAAAAGAAAAAAAAACCTCATTGATGAACTTGAAAAATTTTGAAGCAAACTATTTGAGACAAAATGTAAAAAATCTGATTTGGTTCTTCAAGTATACATCTGTATCAGCATTCCTAGAATTATAGAATGGTTTAGGTTGGAAGGGACCTTAAAGATTATTTAGTTCCAACTCCCCTGAGATGGGCATGGACAAATTAAAACTCTTAAATTCAGTGGAATTTATGTACATCTCATGTCCAAGAACAGGTCATAAGAGCTTGATTGCAAGATCAGCTGTTGCTGTTATTAAAGTTTTGTAGTACTAGAACACTAAAGGGACCCTTATCTAATTAGGATCCCGTTCAACATTGGAATAAAAATAAATCTGTTGTGTAAGGAAGAGTCCACTCTAACATGGGGAGACAGGTGAAGTGTATTTTGGAGAAAGGAAACAAAAGACAGACAAAGAAGAAATACAGGGGGAAAAATTAACTCTTTTCAAGCTAAGTGACGTTAAGAATGTGCACTGAAGTATTCACTGGTCAGTTCTACACCTTTGTTTGGATCCCACTTGCAAATAGGCTTGAGCTAAAAAAGAAAAATCAGTTAGTGGCTCACCATAAACAGAAAGAAATCAAGCCATACAAGTCGATGTGCCTGCTTTTGTTGGTCTTAACTCACAGTCTTTGAGGAAAAACACAGCTTGAGATTTAACTCCCATTTAAACGATTAAAATAAGCAGCTCAGGGACAGTTTCATTTACTTCTGTTCCAGGCCATTCTATATGAGCTACCCCTAAGCACTATTCAACAATGACAAAGCTAATTTTAAAATAATAAGGAAGTTGTCCCATTAGGTTCTCTAGTTACATAGGAACTTTTTCCATCTCCACAAACACAATTTAATAGGAAAATTACAGACCCGGATCCCCATCACAGGAATCTATTTCCCTGCTTCTTCTCTCTAACGTGAGTCAGTTTTGTACATGAATTTTTACCAGGTGTGGAAATGTATGTTAGCACTGAGATTCTGTAAAACTTCTAATTCAATGAAGCTTTACGTGTCTGAACTCCAAATATTTAACTTAGGTTTATTGGCTCACTGCTTTTTAAGGAACCTTATGTGGATTAAACTCTGCCTAGTAGGCCATGTATGTTAAGTTTCCAGCAATAATTTTCCCTCTAGTTTCTCACTTTTTTTTACTGAGGATCACAGAAAGACCAAAGAAAAACTAGTAAACCAGGAAGAGCTTACCTTTTTCAAATCTCGCCAGCAGTTTATAACAGTATCTGTGCTTCATCTTGTTATTTATTTGAGTCACTTTTTTCAGAGTGGGCTCCAAATTTTAGGCAATAACTTGCATGACTCAGACCTTGGAATGACAGTAAAAAAAATGTCATTCACTGAGAGCATCTACACAAATTTTCATGTGTGTGCACATGCATATATACCAACTAAGGTGTAAAAAATACTCTTCAGATGTTCTGCTGCACAAAAAAAAGGCCTTTTATGCACTCTCAAAAATGTAAGGGATAGCAGAATGGAAACTGGTGTATTATGGCATATTTAAAACAACTAACATGCAATTCAAACCTTGGCTGAAGTCAAAGCAGGCTTTGGATGCCAAGACCTGAAAAGCAGATCCCTACAAAGTGTGAAAAAGATTATTGAAAACTGATCCAAGTGTTTAAAGGATTAGTAAAGTAAAGGCAGGCTTGGATTTTCTCTGACCTGACAGTACTGGCTTTTTGAGCCAGCTTCCAAGAGTTTTCAGTATTCTTCATTGTTGTGGTGCCTTGTGCAGTTTCCAGAAGGTCATGATTAGTGACAGAAGCTGGATTAACTGAGAAATTTACAAAGTTCAGAATTAAAACTCATGGTTTGCTAAGGATCTAATTAACATTTTAGAGGCTGTGGAACCATAAAAGTTACAGTCTCTCCAGGAAATGGAAGAGTGACTGAATGTTTTCTGAAGGAACTTGTCATATACTTCTGGGACAGGAAGAGCCATCAGAACAGACCTAATGCTAAAGAAACAGTGTGGGAAAAGTTCAAAGGCTCATTTGGACCTATTTATCTCATGAAAAAGAACTGAAACTGTAAAGATGAATGTAACAACTGGCAAGAAAAATAATCTAAGTAAAAATTTTCAGTGGCAGACAGTTGAGACAAGAACTAATTGGTTTTTTAATGTAGGGTTGAGAGTATGTGATTGTTCGTATGCAAGTAAATAACTGTCACAAATACACTAGTCACCCTGACTAAATTAAAAGACAAGTAAATATTTGCTTAAAACTATTTTGCTACAAGAATTCTATTTATGATAGTGCTGTCCAGATTTCTGTCCCCAATACTTTTTATTTATAAATTTTTCTCCTGATATTACAGTAAAGAGTCATCCAAAGAGTCATCCAAGAGTCATCAGAGCATTTTGATTCCTATTGTTTCAGGCTTTTGCAGATTGCTGTTGCAGAAAGAAATAAGAATGTGTGATATGTAGTGATGGTGGGAAGACAAGTGTTAATATTCAGTCCTGGCCAGTCTGGCCATGTAGGAAGCAGAAATGTACATTTTTATAGAGGGTGTAATTCAGATTGTTTTACAGAAGTAAGAGAAAGCTTAGAGGGAAAAAAAAAAAAAAAAAAAGAAGAAGAAGGAATAAAAGAAGGACGAGAATGGAATAAAAGGAATAAGAACCAAAATCTTCCAAGTTCTTTTTCAGTCCTGACCCAGATCATGAATACATTTGCCTGACTAAAGACCAAGTTCAAAAGCAATGTGCTAGCATTTAGCTCTGAACTTTTTGCAAGTTTGTGACTGTGTGTTGTACAAGATAGGACATACATTCTTCAAGTTAAATAAACATAATGAACAGATACAAGTTATATCCTGGAACTCTATGCTTTCTTCATATTTTTAAAATGTTAGGAGGATAGATTGGATTTGGGAACTTTTAATCACCTTTCTTGTAAGCCAGTCTCTTCAAGGGGCTTCCAGTGCAAAGCAAGCCACAGCCTGATTGATCATTCTTAAAGGGATTCCATTGGCCACACATGTACTCAAAGCCGAGTCTTTTATATTTTCTGTGACAAAAGTAATCCTGGTTAGGTTCACAAGGTGAATATAGAAAAAAAACCCAAGAGAATGAGAGATAGAAGAAACTTGTATTTCTCATTTTCAGGCTTACAATACACAGTGTTTCCCACCTTCAACCATATGGGAATTCTTCTCCCACAAAAATAACTGAGTAACCAAACCTTTTTGCTCTTCTTTTCTCAGGAGACATGAAACAACTAGAAGCACTCAGAAATGCTGGATAGTCCTAAATAAGAAAACTCTGTGGAAAACAAAAACAAATCCCAAAAACTTTACATATAACCTGCATCATCTTAATGTAAAAATTGACTTTGTTGTTTACTGCTGCACTCAATTTTTAAAACAGTAATAACAAGGAAGAAATTTACAGTTGCTTAAACACTGCAGACAGGTGTTGCTAAGCTGCAGTGCTTTGGCTACTGATAAAACAAATTAGCATCAGAGTAAGAATAGGACAAGATAGTGCTATGACAGAAATAATATAAGGAATACTAAGAACCCAGGTGTACATAATTAAGACTGTAATTCAAGCAAAGGGTTCTGGTGACATCATTTATCAATGTCACTGCAAACTCTCAATGGAATTACAGCTTTGTATGTAGAATTCAGATATACGTGATTTGTTAGAATACATGAGGAATGTTTCTATTAAAAGTAGACAGACAATATGTTAACCTCAACTAGTAGTGGTGACAGGATGAGATACAAAGAGAAGAGGTTTTTTCCTATTCTAGCAAAAAAAAAGGATGAAACAGACTATTTCCAAGATATTTGGAAATTAAATTTAATGAAAATATTGACTAAGGGCTTTTCACCCCCCAAAAAAGCAGAAAAAGTTTCAGTTCTAATGTGATTCAATATGTCAATAAAAAACAGAGTTTTACTGCAAAAATGAACAAAGGAACAGCCAAAACTACTTATTTGTCCATCTCATGGTGTAGCACAAAATCACATTAAAAAAAGCTGAAGAAAAAAATTTCCATTAAGTAGATGGTATAAAATATTTACAATTAAACACACATTAAGTCTAATAGTAAATTATTAATTGCAAATTAGCTCATTTTTAGGAGGAAAAAAGATTGGTGCTTGTAAATACATATGCTGACAGGAGATTATATTCCTTACTCTTTCTGAATGTCTGATTCTGGTTTTATTCTTATAGCCAGAATACTTTTGTGAACATAATTATGAAACAGAGGGCCCACAGCCTGTGAGAATTTTAAAGGCCTTAACTGAACTTAAACGCTAGTTGATGCAAAAATCACGTTCCTAAATTATTCTCCTAAATATAACTTCAATGCCAAACTACTTGTTACTCAGTTACTTTGTGGATTTTTCAGCCCTGCTCCGATGCCCACAGACCTTGGACAGTAAAAGTGAACAGCATCTCCTTGAGAAAGCATCACTCAGGAAACAGTGATGCATCCCAGAAATACAGTGCAGAATAGCATGAGGCTTGATGGCATGAGGCTTGACTACTAAATGATTAGAGAGAAAGATCCTAATCAATGCAGTGAAGAAAATGTTTCCTTTGACTTGATAAACTTAGCACTACATCTCACCTGCATGGAGTGCCTACAGCTGCAGCTATAAAAATTCACTAAATTAGTCAAGGCACTGTGGATTTTTCAGTTTTGGTCACTTTCTGAAGTACTCTAATTAAACCCTAAAAAATTGCATTCCATTTTAAATGTACAGCAAAACTTGTGATGCTCTTGAATACAATCTAAAATGTGTTTCTGGATTCTAGATGGTCACTGATAACATCGCCATTTTTTCAAGCTTGTCATGCGTGCACTGCAACACTATCTCAAAAGATAATATATTCTCTGAAACGTTCAGGAAGTGCTGACTGACATAATACAGTCATGGGGAACTTAATGTTTGTAAATGAGTTGTGGAGGTTTTAGTTCTCTGTCACTGAAGTGCATAACTTTTATGAAAACTGAAATGCACGACTTAGGGACTTGTAGCAACGCTTCTAGTCCAAGTTCACAGGTCTTGAAAGTCTAGTTTTGTACATTATTCTTTAAGAGAATAGCTTGAACAGGAGCAGTTTTGACCTTGAGTAACTTAATTTGGAAAGGAAATTTGGCCAAACTAGCTTAATGTGGGAGTTCTCATCAAAGATTAATGCAGAGGATCAATATGAACTTTTTATAGCAGACTGTTTTTGAAAGAGGACAACAAAAGGTTAGAGTTGAAAAAGCAAATTAGTATGACTTAAAGTAGGCAGTATAGGAATGAGAATGGAAAAAGCAGAGATTTTGATTTCATGCCAGCATTTAGTAATACCATACCACAAAAAACACAGAGAAAACTGACTTTAAAATTATATTTTCGTATCTTCTTGCAACCATAGCTGAGTTTATAAACATTTGACTACCCTGTC
Source organism: Anomalospiza imberbis (assembly GCF_031753505.1). Lineage (NCBI taxonomy): Eukaryota > Metazoa > Chordata > Aves > Passeriformes > Viduidae > Anomalospiza > Anomalospiza imberbis. The sequence goes on along the minus strand of NC_089681.1, from coordinate 30,640,396 downwards.
TCTTCATGGTGGTGCTGAATGATAAACACGATTGCAATTGACTGATGTTACTGTCACAATTTTTCTATTTTCTACAAGGTCAAAATTGCATATAAACATATGTCTTTATTTGAAAATTTAAAGACTTAATTACCTTCTAAGCATAAGAGTTATAGAAAACACATAAACATAGGTCTTCCTTGAGTCCCTGTATGCACAAATCCCACTCCTGAAGTGTAAGAGCTCCTGTAATGGGGAATCAGGCCCTTTAATTGCCCTGTCAGTAGCAACAGATATTTATGCATGACCTTATGCTACCTTACCTAAGGAGCTAAAGGACAGATTGATCCCACTTACTATCCCCATCACTGTCTCCTTTCCCCTTGCCTCTCCCTTAACTACAAATCAAACTCTAATATGGCTTCTTAGCCCAGCTCACATCTGACATTTTTCATGTGGCAGACTCACAAGAGCAGACTAGCTACCCTTGTGCCATTTCTGTTCAGCAAACTCCATGAGCACTGAGGGTGTTTAGGAAGCCCAGAAGGTATGTCCAGCTATCTGCAGCCATCCCAGCATACCCATCTGTGAAAGATTCCAGTGCATTTTAATCCATTTTAGAATACTGTTAAAAGCATGGTTAACATCTTTGTAGATGGCACTAAATGTGTTTTAAAAAATATTATCCAAGCTTTATGCAAAATTAAAAATTTTCTAGCATGGTTATTTAATTCAGGGTCTCAAAATCTTCTGTTTCTGACACTTGCTAAGGCAAGTAGTTTCCTTTTCTTAGGCCTCTTCAGTCTTCACCTGTGCTCTTTTGAAGCTGGGCAAGCTAAGTTCCTAAAAACCAGCAAATGGTTTTGCCAGATAAGCGATCTTCTTGACCATAGCAGCCATTTAACATAGGTTGATACTTTATGGGGCAAGTAAATGTACTCATCTTCCCCTTATGCTTTTTCCCTGAGGATGAGTCAATGGCACCAATTCTCTATATTCAGGTGAGGGGGGCAGAAAAAGGGTATTTGTCAGACAATGGTCTCTCACCCCTGAATTTTTAATTCTCCTTTGTTCTCCTTTTCCTCACTCATTTCTGTCTTCTGTAATCCCTGCTTCCCATTTGGGTTCCTATACCCAAAAATTTGGTGTTTCTGCTCTTTGGACTCCAGTTCTTGTCTTCCCTCTTCTCGAAGCTGATTGTATGTTCAAAGAGAGGTAAAGATGCTTCAGGCAATGGAGAAAGACCACAATACTTTTTCTCCAAACCTCTCCATTCTAGCTTGGAAGTTAACTGGGGTTTAGAGTTATTTTCAATAATGGCTGGTTGATGCACTGTTTCCAAACGTCAACTCTGCTTTCAACAGCAGAACAATAAAGATGTAGTGCTTAATAATGAAAACAGCATTTTTTATTTTACAAAACAAGCGTCTCAGCTTCAGTGGTGTTATTCATGAATAACACCTTGTGCATATGCATTATGAGACAGTGCTTAATTGAATGATTGCATAATATGTTCCACAGAATAAAATATGAAATATTCATTAGGTCAGAGAGGGAGTTAGAATGCCTGGTGGTTAAATCACTCACCAGGGAAATCCATCTCCTACTCCTTCCTTCAAGTGAATATGAAAGTAGTTTATACAAAAAGGCTTTAAAAGCAACTAGGATTGTTTTCCCCAAAATCTACTATACCCTCATGGCTAGTGTACTATCCCAACAGGCTCTGACTGGGGCATGGAAGGACACAGTTAAACACAGATCACCTACATCCTTTCATGTAGTTAAAGGAATCAGATCTGCCTTAACCAGGCAGCTGGGTTTAATGGAACCAAAAACTCCCTACTGTGTTTATTTTTCAGGAAATGATTGTCTTGGCATAGGTGCCTCATTCAGGAAAGGGTTTCCAGATGTGACTCCAGAAGAGAAGGAAGAACTTTATGCAGTCTAAATCCACACTCAGTTAAGTCCCTCTGTGAAACATGGTGTAAGCAGTCTGTGTATATCCTTAGCTGAAAGTGGAGGGTTCTCCACTCTTAGCTGCTTTGAGTCAGCTGCAAAGAAGCCAAGTCACTTCATGCCTTGAGCTGGGAAACAGGATGGTGGTAGGATACCAAAAATATTCTAATGATCTGCAGTTCAACACCTAAATCCTGTTGCAGATTTAACCTTTGCTAATCTGTGAGATGGAAAGATCTTCAGGAGACATATTTAGGTAAAGTAATACCTAAATAATGCCCTTAAAAAATTAAATTGATCTCATAATCATCATGCCTGTTGGAATCATAAGCAAGCTTATTGAAGTGATAGGGGAAAATAAGTTTGAAATGAATAAAATTAGAAGGAGAATAATGATTCTTAAAAAATTAATTTAAAAAATTATTTACATCTCAGACAACAGTCAGCACTGTCAAGTATGTGTTTTATGAGTTACTGGTAAATAGCAAGCAATTAAAAAAAAGGCTTTTGATTTTGTGTAGGGTATCACAGAGAGGCATTCTCCTGGCATATTTATTTTTGCATTTATTCAGGAAATAAAAGAGAAAGTGAGACTGGGGAAATAGCTTACTCTGGGGAGACAGAATCAGTCAGAATAAATAAATATGCCCAAAACAATAACAGAAGAAAATGTGGCACCAAATATCACTGATAGACAAAGAATGCATTAATTCAGCATTGCAAATTACTTTTGCTTAAGGCAGATGTACTTGGTATACCCTCTTAATTATTGCTCTTCTCATCAGTTTGCAACTCAAAGCACATTCTCTCAGTAGCAATTAGGGAATGATATAATTATGTGAAGCTTTCAGAACAAGAGAAACCTTCTGAATCAAAATGCTAGAAAATTTTTTTTCAAAGTTTGCATTGTAACAGATGCCTTGTGCACTGTCCATCTGGAGAACCCATTCCACACCTTTGGAGGCTCACCAAGCAATCTGTGTCAACAGATACTTAATTTTTACATCATATTTTCAACCCACATTCTCTTTGAATGCTCAGCCTCTTCCCAAGCATGGAGAAGACAGAAGTAGGTGGCTCATGAATTAGAGGGTTCAGCTTCTTGGCTCCTGTTCATCCATGGAGTAGTTTCCCTTGAGGACATTCTGCTTATATATACACATATAGACCTGTAGCTCTAGGGAGAGTTCTCTCAGTACCTGACTGGTCCTAGAAGAAGCAGCTGCTGTACAAAGGCAGGGAGCAGAAACTCTTGTGTGTTTATCTGCTTTTGTGTGTCCAAAGGATTAGAGGTCTATTAAAATCTGTTTCTCACACCAGCAGGACAAAGTTTGAGAGTCTATTTGCCATCATCACCCAGGGGCCAGGAGTCTAGCTCACTCTTTTTTTTTTCTTCACTGACCTTCATGCACTGATGAGCTAGAACATTGTTAAGACCATTTCTGTCTAAATCCACCTTTTAGGAAAAACTCCAGGTTGTTTCAGCAGACCGACACAAAAGATATGCAGGTTCTTAGAAGTACACTAATGTGAATATCGATCAATATACGTGGACTGGCTAAAGTTCAAGGTTTTTTTATGAAAGCAGTCACCATAGTGAACTTCTCCTCAGTTTAAGAGTTCATAAGAAGACAAAGTTTGCTGCCTTTATATTCTTTTGGCCAGTGAGTTTAGGATACTGTCCACGAATGAAAAATAGTGAATTGCCTTCTCTATTCAGTGTAACAATTAGTTAATTCAGCTGGAGACTAGAATAAATACTCATTAAAGCTGTTAATACTGTTAAAATCATTAAGATGACTGCAGTATTAAATAAAAATAACTACAGATATGGTACCTTTAATATTTTGGGTAGTCACTTTGAAACCGATACTTTCCCATCTGCTGTGTTTTATGTAATGACCCATGTTCTTAAAGACAGAACAAGAAATAGTGTACTTAGTTTCAAGAGATTCTGATTTTTTCAACTTTAAATGGAAAAGTAGGTCTACAGTCATTCATAACAGCCATTTGACATAGGTTGATATTTTATAGGGCAAGTAAATTTTCCCAGATGTGTAAGTGATAGTAATTTGATTTTTAGAAATAATTAAAAATAAGATCAATATTTCTCAAATCAATCAAAGAAGGAAAGAGCTAAAGATTGAGAGAATTTGCCAGCAAGGAGAATATTTATTTACAGTTTGCCTCTGGAATCTTGATTTTGGTAGAAATTTTGCCAACATGCAAAACATCTTGAAGTGTGCAAGTATGAGTAACTTTATTCACCTGTCCTAAGTGGAGAAATCTGTCCTAAAATATTAAAAAATGTCCATGTTTCATGGTTTTATCTTTGGAATACAAGGCAAGATGCCATTTTTTTTCTTTTGCATTAATACTGATCATCATTATTTTACGAGTATATCAGCCTAAGAAAAACTTTATGTGAATTTAAGTAGGTCTGAGATTGGGATAGTTGCAGAATTTCTCAAGAACTGGCCAAACGGAATTCAAGCAGAGCCTTGGCCTAGGTATCTACAAATCAGACACACGAAAAATGAAGAAAATCTGCCTTTTCAGCTTACAATTCCTTTGTTTATGAGAATATTCCTTTAAAAATAAAGTAAATTTCTGTATTATAGTAATGTAAGAGTTTCTCAAACTATTCACATGTGACGTGGATGCCATGTCTCAAACTATTCACATGTGACGTGGATGCCATGCTACTGTTGCTTTCCATGGAAGGCAGTTAATTCATAAAGAATATTTTATTTTAGGTCAATGTCAAAGAACAGGTATTACAGCCATTATCATGCCAAACAGGGTTCCCGTCCATTCTAAATGGATTTTATAGTAATCTGAAGCCAGCATGTCAATAGTAACCAAGAAGACTGGGGTTGGGGCTGATATTGCCTGTGAGATGACACATGAATACAGAGGGGGCAGTTTCAGTAATATCCATGTTCAGCCTCTTTTTCACAATGGTATGCCAGACTATAAATATATTGTCTGGCTAACAGTGTGCATTTGGCTTTACATCAGAAATCCAGTTCTTCTGGAAGCTCACTTCTCTTTCAGGTAGGCGTTAGCCCAAATGAAGAGCATAGCAGGAAGTCAGGAGGTAGCTCTGATTCATTCAGGATGAGGGAGTGGCCATATGAATGGAAGAAGATAAATCATGATAACATATGGAGGGGAAAATAATGGCAGAATTGAGATTAGGACAGGAGGTCATAAGTACAGCCAGATCATGTTACAGCAAAATGACTGTGATTTCAGGACACCACACCAGAAAGTTTAGGTGATCACAGGAGGAATTTGGCTGATTTATAAATTAACTGAAAAGAAAAATCAGGTAACTATTCATTTGAAGTGTGCTTTCAATAGAATTCCATGTTCTATTCCAATTTCTGACTTGAGAAGGAATATAATACTGGCTGCTCTAATGGAAGCAATTATTGATAGTGTGGGAATTTGGCTGGGGTAGAAAAGTTGTTGCCTCACTGCACCAAATTTCCAGTGAAGGTAATTATTGACTAAGGATTGCAGGTTACGGTAAACTGTAAACAGAAATTAGAAGGGAACAGAAGATTGCAAAGAAAGTTGGGGCAACGTTTGAGTTAAGATACAGCCTCCTTTTTATTTTTCAGTCCTCTTCAGGGGAAGGGGGCCCATGGATCTCAGGAGTGATGCTCAGGCCATGTTAGCAGGGTGGAGGACTGATGGCAGTTTGCCACCACGTGGTATGGATTACAAAGGAAGTATGACCTGCACTGGACGAGTCATTTCCAGATGGTTCCCAGATGTGTTATTTATGAAGTCACGGCCTACTTAAACCACATTCCTGGTGTCTTGTCTTCTTTTCCTGCAATGTCCAAGACATTAATGAAGGAATGTATGAGAACCAAATAGCAGACCAGTTGTCAAAAACCAAATGGCAATAGAAATCCTTTCCTGTGTCTGGATATATGTAAATAAATATTAGATTAACAAAACCAGCTTTAAACAGCTGATCCCTGAAGAGCCATAGAACTGGCAATAGTGCATTTTAAGGACAGTACTTATCTTGGCCTCATCATTCCCTCGTGAATCTCTACCATAAAACTTACCATATCATCCTTGATGATTCTCTTCTTATAACTCCTTCCTTCCAAACAGCTCTCTCTCCCTTAGCTTCCTCAGTGCAGATAAAAAAATCTTATATATACAATCTAGGTCATTCTTTAAAATACCAAGTAAATCTGGATGAGTGCTGTAGTGTTTCAGATGATCTGACAATGTCAAATATAGTTTGTGGGTTGATTGGTTGGTTGGTTTGTTTGCTTAGATTAGTCAGGTCTGGCAACATGCTGATGTGACTGACTGATCATGCAAGTTTCTTACCAGAAGGTAATTTACTCAGTTTGCATAATGCATCTAAGGCAATGCAGTAACGGTGCATTAGAACATAATTTTCTACTGCTTTTGTTGGTGTGGGGTTTTTTGTCTTTTGTTAGAAATGAATGAAATATGATTTGGGTTTGTTTTTTTTTTCCAGTTGCTATAGTTATGAGAAACATTTCCTGAGTCATTGCCAAGAAGGTAGAAAAAAACACTGCAAACAAGCTACCACTTTGTAACATCCTAGAGACAGAACTGTAGCAATATGACTTGACAAACAGAATAACATCAGTTGGCATAAGTTTTATTGATTACTACCTACCATGTGATGGGCCCTCAGGTTTTAATAAATAAGCTGGGATTCTACTGGTACAAGAAGTAATATAACTATGTTTAAAACAATTCAGAAATATTTATTCTGAATACAGAAAACTCATGACAGATTACTTTGCATACAACATTTTTATGCAGCTATTCAAAACAGACAGCAACCTGTTTGCTTTCTATTCCCAGAAAGTATGGGATCTATATTAACATTGATTTTTCATTACAGTGAGCTGTGTTTCTTTCTCAATTTATTCCCTTGGTGAGCAGCTTTCCTAGGGGGAAGCCAGTGTAAATGAAATCTGAATATGTCCATAATATGAAATAGTGTGGCAAATATATTTAGGGTCAATGGGATTTTTTCTATTTATGCAGTATTCTACTTTAATGTAGATACCCAGAAAAATGAATCTCCTATAATCCATTTCAGACAAATACAGAACAGCAAAAAAGGATGTGTGCATCACATTTTGTATAAGTACAAGCACTCAATGATAAAGAGATTGGTCATCTTCATTATGACAAATTATTTTATATCATTCATCTGACTGTTAGAAGGAGAGAAAAAAATATGGTTGTCATTATAGAAAAACTCTGGAATCTGTTAGTTTCTTGTTAGAAAGATTACCCTTTGTTAATACTATACGAAGTTAATACTAGGGAAGGGAACAGTATCTATGATTAGGCTGAAGGTATGTGGCATTTTATGCATACATTAGGGGACATACAGCTCACTGATTAGCTTGAAAAAGAAGTGAGGGAGTAATTTATTGAAACAAAAACAAATTAACTACCTGGCTTTTACCATTGTTTAAAATTCAACCTTAGTGCACAGATATGAAAGAAAGGTTAAAATCATTTTAGAACAATAATGACTGGCAGGAAAGAGCACATCAGTTGCATCAAAACTCCCACAAGTGGAAGTTAATTGAACAATGCATTAATATAGTCTAATTATTCCAGATATTTTTAGACATTAAATTCTTACAAATTTACATTTCATATTAGTGGACCAAATTAGTTTATACCGTCATAATCTTATCTTTCCTGATTTCCAGTTAAAACGATTCCAGTACAAATTCATCATTGTTGTTAACTGTACAGTAAGTGCAATAGATCTGATCAGTGTTTGATTCATCCCAATACATTTTCATGAGGAGAGTACACAATTTCTTCTTTTTTTCATATTTAATCTATGTTCTACTAGGTCTGGTTCTGAGAAAAAGTGATTTATAAATTAGCTTCCATCTGAGTTGTTAAAAAAATTTACTAATATCAGAAAGCAAAAAAAATTAGTAAAAAAAATTTACTAATATCAGTTGTAGTCCAAACTTTTTGCTCTTAAGCCCTCAATACCTGATGATGAAATAGCTCTACTGTTTCTGCACCTTATGTAGAGATACCAGCAAGGATAGTGCAGTTTGGAGTATTATGTGTGAATACATACGAACTGGCAACAGGTAGTGAACTAACTGCTAATTTAGTCTTTCCTTTGCATCTTTCTTTGCCATTGCAGTATGACCGACATTGTGATGCATTAAATAGTTTTTTAGTTGTTGTTTTGCACTGGGAATTTGCACTGAATAGTTTTTATATAGCACCATGTCACATTGGTCTATTCCACACACCTTTCCCCTCCCCTCCCTTAAGCCTCAGGTGTAATGGTTACCCTCTCCCCTTCTCCTCACCTGTGTCCCATTGGATGTGGCCTCTCAGTTCTGCCCCACCCATTTTTCCCAGGGCTCAAAACACCCCAGAAGGACTCTCTCTCTCTCTCTCTCTCTCGGACGCCAAATGCCTCGGCCTCCGTGTAGGATTCCCACCCCGTGATCAGAGGGGACAAAAAAAGGATATCCTACAGACATAGACTGAATTTGCCACTCACATAAGATTTCCTGTTCCTCCTTACACAGTCTAGGGTTCACTTTGATTTCTGAATATTCACACCAGCCAACATGCCTGAATTGCTGGGAGCTCAGAGCAACAGCTCCTGTTGTTGGGAGCACAAAAGAGCTAGTAAAAGATGGACAGAAGGAGGGAATGAGACTTGACAGTGAAAGAAGATCACTCAGAACATTAACATGAAATTATCTGGATGATGAAACAAGTTTGCTGAAGACACAAAAAGTGAGGAGTGGTTGGTTAAAGGATTGTGCAGGGCTGTCAGGAATCTCATGAAGTTCAAAAAGGGGAAGCAAAAAGCCCTGCCAAGCAACAACCCCATGACCTGGTATCTCCTGGGCGCCAGCCATCTTGACAGCAGCTTTGCAGAAAAGGACCTCAGATTCCTGCAATAAGCCCTGGCAGCAAAGGCTAGTGGTATCCTGGGCTGCATTAGGAGGAATGTTGTCAGTAGGTCAAGAGATGTGATTCTTCCCTTTTCCTCAACATTGGTGAGGCCCTACTCAGAATACTCTGCCCAATTTTGGGTGCCCTACTACAGGCGAGATATGGGGATATTGGTGAGAGTCCAATAAAAGGCCACGAAGATGACAAGAGGCTGCATCTGTACTCTGAGGAAAGGCTGAGAGAGCTGGGACTGTTCAGCCTAGTAGAAGACTCGGGTGGCCTTATGAATATCTGTAAATACCTGAAGGGATGGGACAAAAAGGACAGTTGGGGTCTTTTCAGTGCTGCCCTGTGACAGGACCAGAGGCAGGGGGCACAACTGAAAATGCAGAAAGCTCTGCCTGAACATCAGAAAACACTTTTTCACTGGGAGTGTGACTGAGCAGGGGATCAGGTTGCCCAGGGAGGCTGTGGAGTCTTCCTCCTCACAGATTTTCAAAAGCCATCTTGCAAAACAGTCTTTAGGAAGCCCTGCTTGAGCAGGGGGCTTGGACCAGGTGACTTCCAGAGGTCTCTTCCATCCTCAGCTGGAGGCTACTTCGTGATTCTGTGACCGTGAGAGAAAGGAATTCACTATACTGAAAGTACATTAATGAGACTAAAACCAACACTATTATATATTACTCTAGATCAAAATTATCAAAATTTGACCATTTTTTTCAAGGTTCTTTAAAACCTGTCACTATAAATAAAAATTCTTACTTCATATGACAAACAAAGACCTTCACCATTATGTATTCTATGGAAGATTTTTTTCTCTCTATAGGATCCAAGAACATGACCATGAATAACCTAGTACCTGCTTCCCACTTGTTTCATTAACATTTGAAACTTTGTTTTGCTAAGTTTTCATCAGTATTTTCTGAAACCTAGAAAAAAAATTAAAATTATAAAATGGCAACATATACCATGCCAAATGATTTTTAAAAGTACCCAACTTACACAGATTTCTAATTTAGATGCTTTTATCATCCTTGGGTTTTAAATGTTGGGCTGTAATATTGACAAGATAATTTGCAGAGCATTACTCATGCCATTTATCTTAAGTCTTCACTGTTTCTTATTTCCTTTTGGAAGTTTTTAAAACAGAGATGATTACCCAAAGAACAAGTCAGATCCTTTATCACAGTGAAAATTACCAGTAATAGATTAAATTTATAGATATTAGGAAAACATTATTTTAAAGTTGCACTTACAAGAGTGTTTGTTGCTTTACATAGTGGTTTTTAAGGGTTTTATATAGTTTCTATTATTAATGTGTGTTGTTTGACTGGGGAATCGAAAGAAAGGTTGAAATCTGAGACAATATTAAAATACTTCAGAAACTTTAAAGCATTATAATAGCTATTTCAATAAAACTACTTCAAATATTTCTTCAAGAAGGAAACAATTTGGAGTTCAAGTTCAGCAGCATAATAACTGAAAATGTATAACAGTACACTTATTCCCATCACTAAACTATAGATTATGGTCTTTTTCAGTTGTTGCCATTATAAATCCCTGTTCCCAGGGGTGCTAAGCTATCATAAAAATTTGCTTTGGGCAATGCTTTGAGATAAGTTCTTCAAAAAATGCATAGGGGATTGGCTTGCAACTCCCACTTGTGTTAATAGGAGTTATCAAGGCAAATCTCTCATGTATTCATGGGAGAAAAAGCTCCAGAGTATAAAAAACTTTCGGCCTGAGGATTATTAGTTTTTGATATATATCCCGATAAAAATATGCTTTAAAACAAAACACTTCCAGCTAGTGATCTCAGTTATTTGCTGGGTCTGTTAACACTCAGTAGATTTTGTTAAATTAAAATTCCACTAATGAAGCTTGTAACATAAATTATTTCCTAAAATTTTTTGGAAGAAAGAATAGCAGTTTGGCTGAAGAAATAAAAATTTTCAAGGCAATAATATATAATTGACTGCACAAAAACATTATATACTAAGCTTTATGCTATTTTCTTTCTAATCCAAAATGATGGTAGAACTTCTTGGATTCACATCCTGTTCTTTAGGAGGTGGGGATATAGATTGGTGTGGTTGATCTGAGTGTAAGTACCCCTTAACTTCTACATGCAGCTTCACGTTTTCTACTTTGATGTAGGTTACAGTGGTATATCAGCTCATCTTCCCTCTTCTGGGAGAAATCCCGTTCCCTCAATTCCAACAGCTCACATTTCATACAGTCCATCCACGAATCAGGTCATGGATTTACTATAAATGAGTGTGCTGATAAAAAACTTGACACACTTCATCTTCTAAAAAAATCTGGCTACGTCTGGCTATGTCTCTCATGTCTGCATTCCCCAACAAGCTAAGCAGTAAAATATACCAGAAACTTCCACTGAGAACCATAACTTTCAGTTCTCCAAAGTTTTTCTAATCATTTACATTAAACATACAAGTGTCTGAATATTGCAAAAGAAGAAACACTACACAGAAATATCAACATCATCAATTTCAGCCATTTTGGAAAGTAGCATAATTTTATGTATTCTGAATCATTCCTTGAAGGAACTCTTTTTTCACAAACTGTTATGAGATTGTAAGGAAAAGACAAATTAACCTTACAATGTAAGGACCACCTTTGTAAGCACCACTTTTCTGCCTACACATTCTACATTCTTTTTCTGAGGCAAGGATTTCTATAAGAACATGCTTATGTCAGAGGTTGAGTACGTCAGCTGAAAATACTTCTTCAACACAATTACAAGACTATAAAGTCATCTTATGAGTTGGGAAAGTGAGCAATTCTGCATATAATAGTTAAAGCTAAATATACTCTTCCTTTTCTGTAGGCAGATATTACAGGTCCACTTCTTTATGCTTCTTTTCATTTCCATACATCTTTCTGGTAAACACATGGCAGAAACTTAAAATAGTACTTGAGGAGAGATCTCACCAATGTCTTCTACAACAGAAATCCTACTTTTCTCTCTGTACTGCAGTTATCTTATTTGCAGATCAGATCATATTTTTCCTTTCAATAGCCCCTTCACAATGCTTGTTCATGTACTTTATGTGACTGACTAATAGTACCAAACTTTATCTTCTTCCTCTATTATTTCCACTCTGTAAATAGCAAAATCTTGCTATTTGTCCTAAACCCTACACCATACTGTTACATGTCATCCCATCTCTTTTACTTCAGTGTCCAGTTGTCAGTTTTGCTCTGATAATCTGGACCTCTCCTGTGTTCATTTAGTACCACTGTAACTATTTTACTTTTCCTACTAACAGTTTCCCTGAGCAGTATCACCTGCACTCTTTTATTACCCATATTACAATTCGTTCACTAGTCTAGCTTCATTAACCTAATAAGCAACTTCCTACAGGAATTATATTGCAGTAAATCTGATGCCCAGCTATATTTTAGCTAGTACATTTTTTTGCCTAGAAAACCCTTTAATTTAGCCAAGAAAGGTACAATTACCCTGCATGACTGGATTTTGCTGAACTTAGAATTTTTTTCATTTCTGATTTATATAATTAATTATACTATGATCCATACTTATTCTAAAATCTCCATGAGGTAGGAATACTATGTCAGTAATTACCCAGATCATATATCTTCCTTCCTTAAATATATACAGCATGTTTGTTTTCCTGCAACAAATACAATATGATCTGCAGTCTGATGGACTCCTTAAAAATACTTGCTACTAAATCAATTTTCTGTGAGGAAATAATGAGTTGAAATATGAAAACGGAACTTATTGAAACTGAAAACAACATTTTTTTGTGATAATATGGAAAATATATTCAAATAATTAGTGGAAGGTTATCAAATTGCATTTTACTGACCTCTTTGGTTTGCAATGGATAACATCTAAAAAATAAATAAATAAGTCATGAATATTTATAATCTGCCTACTTTTAATGTAGTTCATCAAATTTAAATGAGACAAAGGATTAAAGGTACAATTTAAGAGCTTAAAACTAGAAGGGCTTATTTTTAACCTTAGGACAGCCCAGCATTTAAATAAGACCAATTGGAACTGGGAATGAAAATGAACTCTTAATTTTACTAATCTCCTTACACTGTTGTGCATTGTTCTGAGTCACCAAAATATGCATAGCTTCTGAACAGCCTGACACTTTGCTTTGCATTTCATGCTATATTTTAAGAAATATGTATCATATATCACTTGTTAATGGTTTCTGTGGGAGGAGATGAGTAATTAAGGACTTGTGAAATTGGGGCAGGGTACGTTTTTATAACTGATAACATAAGCTCACAGGATAGCTGCAGTTCAACAAAGGGCTTAGCTTGCTCTGTTCTATAAATAAGCTCAGGAAATTAGATTAAAATTTTAAAATTAGATTGCCAAGATTTTCAAAAGTGACCATAGGATCTGTGTGTCTTGTGTGTCTCGCTTCGGGACCACCCCCCCACCCCCCCACCATGAAGTACTTTTCAAAATCCTCATGTCTGACACCTCTTGAAAATCTTTCAGTTTTAGAAAGATTTTATTTCTTCAGCCTTAAAAAAATATGAAATAATATATTTTTGAGAAGGATTTAGCTAGACTTGGGAAAAAAAAATAAAGAGAGCAAGCTACTCTTACAGTTGTGTTGTTTTGTTAGACATACTGTTATACATAGCACATTATGGAATATAAATTTTCTTTATAAGGATGAATTGTAGTCACACAAATCATTCTGTATGGGTTTTTTAGTATAAAGTATTTGTTTGTAATATTAATAGGCAGAAGTTAATCCTTACAGTTTCTCCGTCTTCACTATTGATTTGAAATTTCATTTAGAAATCTAGTGAATGTGTAAGTTTCATTGGTTTTCTTTCCTAAACATTGGTAGAATATGAGAGAATGCAATTTACAGTCTTGAAGAATATATCTGGGTTTTGTAAATAAACCAGTCACGTTGTTTACGGCTTAGATACTTGAATTTCAGGCAGAGGAGGGAGGAAGAGACGCTTTTCCTCCTCTGGTGTTTTAAAAAGGTGTCTGATATCTGACAGCAGATATCTACTCAAAACTGCTAGCACACTAAAGCGGGCTTTTAACTATAGTCTACAACTGTGTTGTGAGATTCGAGGGTACTCTCCAAAGCCCTTGGAAGAGCTCAAACTGTATTTGGATTTGGTGTTGTTACAGAACCTGAGCACTCCACTCCATCTGGCCACTGTTTGGGTTCCAACAGGAGAAAAGTGAAGGCCAAGAAAAATCCTGGTGTGGATGATGCAGCTAACATGGAAATTTTCAAAGAACACCTTACCTTGACATGTGGAATATATTTACTACAACAGACCCAATTTTTAGAAAAGCCTGGAAAATGGTCTATACAGTTTTCTCTTTTGCAGAATGAGAGCTGGGGAGATCCTGGGCATGTGTCTGTGTTTCTCTTTTAAAAGAGAATGAAATGCATACACCAGAGATTGAAATTTTATTCTCCTTTTCTTAAATTCTGAAGGACCTTTTCACTCAGTACTATTTCGTTGATTTAGTTGTTTATGAAACAAAACAGTAAAAAAACAGTGCTGAGGATAGGAAAAGTTCTAATATGTGCTACACATGAGCTGAGCATAAATTAATATAAAAGAACAGATATAAAGCAAAAACAAGGAAAAGGGTTGAACATAAGGCTTGATTTTTCTTCTGCCGCTGTTTGAACCATTCCTACTGTCATTACCATTTCAAAAGTAGGTCCTTACAGAACTGCAACACCTAAAACCTTATCTAGTACCTGCATTTGAACATTGTACAGGGAAGACAGCTACATGTACAAACAATTCATGTAAGAGGAATCTTAAAATTCTTATCAAGAAGTTTGACAACTCTGTAAAAATGGAGATTGAATATACCAGTCTCTATCCTCCTGTTCTCCTCAACTTCCTTGAATTATAAGCCTGTATTAATGGATCTGGGACACTTGAACAAAAAAGACAAATGGACAATTATTGCAGTCGTATTTGGAAACAATTTAGGTGAGCCAGCTGGTGAGTATTGTTTTTGCTGTTCTGGTCATATGGAGGGCAGGAACATTTGTGGATAAACATGAAAATGTTTAAGTTTTGTTTAAAAAAAAAAAAATAAAGGAAATGCTACATGTCCTTGGAAACTGTCCTTGCAATTCTAAGCCACTACACTAAATCAGTCCAAGAGAAAATGTGAGGTAGGTTTGTCACCAAGAGTAAAGTGTGTCCTGAAGTGGCAACTCTTTCTTTTCTTTCTCTCATCTGTCCTGACAGACAGATATACAAATTAAAAATTACATTACCAAAATTAAATGTCCAAACAGCACCTAGCATGAGTCTACATGTTGCCTAATTCCAGTCCTGTGATGTTCCATGTAACACTGCATTGATGGCACCCAACACTGACTAAGCACTCACAGCTACTTCCTCTGGCAGTTCTTCCATGTCTCAGAGATCAACTTACACATCTTCCTTTTATGCATGAAATCAACATAAGTGTTTGGAGGTGAATGCTGTTTAAGAGAACAGTTGAACTCTGTTAACAGATTTGAAGGTGGGAGGAAAATAGCAGAAAAAGACACATTTACTTTGATGCAACTCTCACTGCTCGGCTGAAATGCAGGAAAGTGTGGCTCCCAATGCTGTTCAGAGACAATCTGAATGATTTTGTGGGTGTTCTGATGCAAGTGGAGATAAAGACTCCGAACAAATTCATTGTGTGGAGGAGGAACTGCAAAACAGCAAATAATTTTCCTCTGCTACCAAACCTTAAAGTCAAAATTCCATTGTGTGTATCTCTACACCATAACTCATCCAACAGTATATATACTGTATGTTAGGTATATAGGCAGGATATTTCAGTCAGTATTCTAAACTCGTCATGTAAAGCCTGTTTGTTTGCTATGTGTCTGTACAGCAGATCCAATCTATCAGGCAAATAAGTAAGTAAAATTGTGTCTTTAATTTGCTAAAACGGGTATTACACAAAATAGAAGACTTTGTTTCTCAAGAACAGTAGATGACTGTTTTCTCATACAATATATTAAAATTTACATTCTCAAATGGTTTTCTGGACTCAGGCCTCAAAAGCAAGGAAAGTGGTGTATTGTAAGCTAAAATGCAAGTATTTTTGCTGTTACTAAAAAAATAATGAAATGAAGCATTTTGTCTTGTGTCATTTCTCAGATTTGAACATAAAGGCACAAGAAAGTATAATTTTTTTTAGCACACAGTAAAATAAAATCTTACCATTTGTGGTGAACTTTAAATCACTTGGAAATGATGCAACTGAATATAAATTAGGTCCAGTAGATAAAGATGAAGAAGAAATAAAACAAATGTAGAAACTACTACATTTAACAATGCATGAAATGCCATCATCTCTTATTTTTGACTCAGTTGTCTTTGACATCTATGGAATCTGGTCTTCAGTATCTCCCAAAGGTTGAACTCCAAGAAGATGGAGAACAGGCAGTCAACAGATGAAAAGGAAGAAGAGCTATTAATTGACAAAGTAGTTCTGCCAAAATATTAGTTTATTACCTTTTTAGTTAAAAAAACAAAGGGATAACTTTCTCCCAGTGGAAAGCACAGTGATGAACATATACAGAAAAGAAACAAATCATTAAAAGGACACAACTAGATGCTGTAAACTCTTTCATCTTTGACTGCTGACTCTCCTGCAGCCTAATCTAAAGCTGGTGCTGTCTCCTCACAGGCATGTCTGATTTGAAATTCCAGGAGGTGTAAATTACAGAAATCAAATCTCTAACTTCTACCTGTTATTCTGTTAAAAATTATGGATATAGGCAGGTGCATCTCTTACTGCTTCTTTCTGTGTTTCATGCATGACGCACAGTTGTCAATGCATGCTTGAGGATCCTGGTGCCTGTCTGCTGAAGTGCACCTTTCAGGAGACACGAGTGATAGGATGGTTGCTTTATAATTCCCAAGTTCTCTCAGACACAAGCTGAATATTTTCATGCTGTGCTCTCCCCAAGCAGCTGTACTTTGGGATATGCATAGTACCAGACTAAGACATACCTAAGAAATTTGCAGTAGTAATAACATTATTTGTAGAAAGCAGGGTGCTGATATATTCCATCCTAATTCTGGATCATTCTCTTGGATTTAGGTACTGAAATACTTTTTTGAACATATTCGTAGAGTCTGGTGATTTCTGTTTGAGAACTAATCACTTTTTTTTATTATTTAGTCTTTTTTTGTGAATATAAAGTTTAAAATTAGTTCTCCCTTATATGTTCCTACTAATTTCTACATATCTGCTTTCTGACCCCATATAACTATGATCTAAACTACAAATTTGTCCAGTGACTGCTGCCCCACGATTCCTGAGGAGACTCTGCATGTCAGCAGAAACTCAGTATTTCAGCAAATAAGTAATCAAAGGTGCAGAAGGAAAGAGAGTGAAATAATTTATACAGAGTTTTACTTTATTTTTTTCCTTTATACAATAGAAATTATTTTTGCTAGTTGTTGGCAATTATTCATGCTGTATTTCTAGTGAGTTTGGATTCATTAACTAATATACAGATTCAAGACCTATGTTAAATTAAATTGGAATATAAACAAAATAAGCAATCCAGAATAATATCATACCATATAAAGATGACTAAATAGTGATACTATCAGAGTTCAAACAAATATATTTTGCTATTGTTTTTAATTCCTCTCACTAAATAATAAACAGTAATTTTTTTCTTACTCACTTTTCTTTCTGGTAGGTGATAAAAGCACTGTTCAAGAGAGGAACCTATAGTGTCGGCCCTTTCCCATTTGCCCAGGAGCCCTAATTCAGATCAGAAATAAAATGGTTAAGTAAAAAGCAAAAAGGCTTAGAACTATTCATGGAAGCAACTATAAACTTTCGATGTACAAACTATTGCTATATTAGTGCTATTTCAGTCTTTTTTTTTTTTTTCTTGTACACACAAAGTACATTTGCTGATCTCCATTACAAACTAACAAAGCATTTTTTTCCTAACAGTATTATTTTACTGGATAGTAGACAAGCTATCAGTTGAGCATTCTGTTTCTTATATTCTTTTTCAAATTTGAGCTGAATAATAAAATAGTTTAAATTTTTTTTTTAGGAAGTGAAATGCTATTTCAGACTACACTGTCTCTGTATAAGCTGTCATTTCAGCTAACTTCACCAACAATGTATTTTTCCTGCACTGTAATTGTTTGAGGCAAGACTATTTTCTCATTGTATGCAGCTACTCTTGCTTATTAGAAATAATAAATATTTAGATATAAACATATTCATATCATACTTCATTAGAAATATTGAGTTTAGAATTAGTTAAATTATGGCTTGTTAAAAAAATGTCTGGATTTATTATTTATCAAGTAAAACCAGCACAGAAATATTTTATGCTTTTATGATTATTCCACGTTTAAGACTGAATGATTAGTTTATTTCAAACTACGATTATTTCATTAGTATTTTGTCATTCCTGTTCTGTCACTACAGATTTTTTTCCCTAGAAGACTTAGCAAGATTTGTATCTAGCATAAGATTTTGTTGTTGCTAGTAGGCTGAGTGATCAGCTGCCAGACATTGGACCAGTATCTCATTTCCTGTCTTCTGCAGGTGTCTATTGACATATAGGAAGCAATTTCTTCCTGGCAGTCAAATTATTTTACTTGGTTTGGATGGACAATCTTGTTGACTGGTCTCTTTGACACTGAAATGAATCAATAAGGACACAATCCATTCTACGTTCATGAAGCTGAGGTGGTCATCACAGTAAACTGCTTATTATGCATTACCACTTCACCTAAATGTGAGAGAGGAGAGAAAATGTCTTGTAGTCTCAGATTCCAAGCTGTGTAACAAACTCGGACTGCTGGTTCCAAGAACCTAAGTTTCCTAAATCTTGCATGCAAAATATCACACTAGTATTTTCAGGGTGTAATACCAGATAAAACTGACACAAATTAAATCAACATGTGGACACTGTTGGAGGTTTTGGTATAATAAGTCCTAGGACCCTTTTGTTCATACTTTAATAAGTTACCTTTTCATTTAGGCTGAAGTTTCTTTACCATCAATTTAATTTATTGCTTAGTTTTTTCTCATTTTAATGTGCTACATATACAACATCTTCTCCACTATCTTACCTTTAAATCAATTTGTTGCTTGCAAAGCAGTAGTCTCATCTTACCTTAGTTTCTACAACATATCTACATGAGACTCTAATAGCTAAATAATTTCCTCTTTTGTTCTTTGGTTTTACACTTACTGGGCAAGTGTACATATTGGAAACACTTTCTCTTGCTTCTTAGTATCTAGAGGCTTCTAATCAAGCACTCTTAAAACTGTTGTGTCCTTCAGTTTTAACTGCTTGACTTGGCTAGTTTTACCTTGAAGACTTTCAATTCACAATGGCTTTTCAACATATAAATTAAATGTTTCACCTGAAATTTGATTGAACATAGATGCTTTCAATACCTTTACTCATTATCTGTTAAGTATGTTCATTAATCAACATTTCCTATTTTAAATAAAAATGTATTATTCTGACACTTGTGATTACAGTCTCCTAGCAACTTTCTCCAACCTGTCCTTTTCATTTCTATGGTCTAAGGCCAGAAAGGAGTGAAGATAACCCTAATTCTGCATGTGGTTTAATCCTTTTCTCCATGTGGTATAACTTTAATTTGTTAAAGGAGCTGATATCTGTAATTTCATTGGACTAATGATAAAGTACAGTATTAAACTTCCATTCTACATGTCAGTGTAACCTATATCAGAAAGAAAAATCTTTTCTCACATATTCACTTGGAGCCTGCAGTTAGCAGGCTGATTGTTTCTCACACAGAAAACTCCAGCAAGGCATCTTAAAGGAAAAACTTAATTCAATAGGTTTTTTTCAATACCGCGGTAAAAATCAACTTTTCTTCATTTTACATGCTGCTCTCCTCAATCCAAGTGGCTGCATGAGGTAAATTTTCTTGTCCCCAGTTGCCAAGTGCCTTCTCCTTTTTCAAGTCCTCCTTAAGCTTTTCTCTGAAATTACTTCCGCTTCTTTTTATTTATGTCCCTATATCTATAGTTTTTTTTTTTTTTCTCCTGGAACATATTTCAGTGTTCTCTCACAGCTCATTCCTACAAAATTGTGTAAACTCTTCTCCTTAGCTGCCTGAACTTACAATCTCTGGCACCCTGTGAAACAGCTGCACTGCTTTCATGAGAGGGAAGTCTGTAATTCTACAAAAGTAGATGTTAAAAATAATAGTTCATAAACCATCATATATCTTTATATACATATAAACTTACATATGAAGACACCCATTGTTCCTTACTATCAGGGTGCAATTTCTCATTTTTCACCACACTTGAATTTCGGGCTGAACAGATCTGTTTGTGCTGGTTTGCACTTACTCCATAGCTCCATCTTCATGGGTACACAAGGAGAAAGCATGACTAATGACAACATCCGTGTTCATCCTTTCTACGCAAACCAAAGCTGTGAAATTAAGTATCTTATCCTATTCTTGAATTTAAATTTGCTAGTCATCCATATTGTTTACAACACTATTTAATACAGACATGCAGGAAAATTTCTGTAGATTTTTGAAGGAGTAAGAACCTGCATATGCTCTCAGTTTTAGTATGGGCTCAAGCTTTTGTTTCTATAATCTGCATAGGACAAATACAGGTAGCTTGAGTGCACTGTCCTCTAGGAGGTATGACAAAACATTTTTTCTTTGTTGAGAAAACATCCTGAGCCAACATCCTGGTCCTGTGTGGTTTGGAACCAGATATAAGTTTAGAAAGAAAGAGCCTAGGAGACAGGCTCTTAAATCAGGCTTAAACACAGTCTAGGCTTTGCCCCATTGTCTTTGCAGAGAAAGAACTTGAATGGGAATGAAGAGACTATTTCTGTGGCACTGTTTTTAAGAAAACTAGCCTGGAAACATGGGCACCAGCAGTTTGAACTCCTTTGTTTATTCTAACAGTCACAGGAGGGAAACCACGCAAGGATTTTGCCTGGGAAAGAAATGAACTGGAGAAGCAATAAAGAAGTAGAGAGCTTGCTGGGGCACCCTCAGATCCTTTTGCAGAACCAGTGATGTCAAAGTTGAAACTGATGCTGCTTTTATGACTCCCTAATTCTATGATGTCTTTTTTGTGGGGATTAGTGGAAGAAGGCAGCATGCATCCTGTCTGTTTTTATCTACTATTGAGCTCAGTGACACTGAACAATCTGAGAAAACTTGCAATACATGGAGAATACTTACCATGTGAAATGTATTTGAAATGGCTTAGAAATTAACTCTCCGTGGCTGTTTATATTCCCTGTGGTTGTTTATAAATACACTCAGTTGGGCTCAAGCATTCAAAGCCATCTTCTTATGATGGGTAGTGAATTTACTAATATAGATGGGAACTGTGCCATGTACACTGGCCAAAGTACCAAAAAACCCAGACAGGCTTAGTTTTTTGGTGTAGTATAGCTTAGCTGTTAAATGTTGAACTCCTGTATCTGATCTGGTCAACAAAAGTCATTTGGATATATATTTTCCTGTTTTCTCAAACTTTGAACAAAAGTTTCTTCTTTAGGACTTGCACCATTATTTTTCGACATCAAATGAAATACTATTTTTTGGATACAGATACAAGATAAGGCACTGAGGAAGTGCACATTGAAACACTTTCAATCATTTACCAGCAGTTCTGGATAACCAGGGAGGCCCCTGCTCAGTGGAGGTTGGTAAATGCGACACTCATCTCCAAGAAGGGACAGAAAAAGGACCTGGGAACTACAGGCCTGTCAGCCTGACCTCAGTGCCAGGGAAGATCATGGAGCTGATCATCTTGAGTGCCATCACATGACACGTGCAGGACAATCAGAGCATCAGGCTGAGCCAGCCTGCATTTGTAAAAGGCAGGTCCTGTATGACCTTGCCCTACCTGCATCAGCAGCCTCACCTTGAGTCCTGTGTGTAGTTTTGGGTGGTACAATATGAGAAAGACATTAAGCTGTTAAAGAGTGCCCAAAGGAGGGCAAAAAAGATGGTGAAGAGCCTTGAGGAGCAGCTGAGGTCACTTGGTCTGTTCAGCCTGGAGAAGATGACACTGAAGGGAGAGTTAAGGGACAGGCACCAATCTCTTCTCTCTGGTGACAAGTGACAGCTTGCTGAACATGAGCCAGTAGTGTGTCTGCCTGACCAAGAAGGCCAATGCCATCCTGGCTTATAGCAGCAGGAGGACAAAGGCAGTGATTGTTCCCCTGTATTTGGAACTCGTGAAGCCACACCTCAAGTTCTGTGCTCAGTTTTGGGCCCTTCACTATAAAAAAAGACATTGAGGTGCTGGAGTGTGTCCAGAGAAAGGCAACAGGGCTGGTGAGGGCTCTGGAGCCCAAGTCTTATGAGAAGCAGCTGAGGAAGCTGGGGTTGTATAGCCTGAGGGATAGGACACTCAGGAGGGACCTTTTTGATCTCTACAACTCCCTGAAAGGAAGTTGTGGCGAGGTGGGCTTGGGGGGGGTAGTTTCTTTTCTGAACAAGTGATAGGATATGAGGAACTGGCCTCACATTGCACCAGGAGAGGCTTAGAATGCATATTAGGAAAAACTTCTTTATGGAAAGGGTTGTCAAGCATTGGAATAGGCTGCCATGGAAGTGGTTGAGTCATCATCCTGGAGATATATAAAATACCTGTGGATGTTGTACCTGGGGACATGGTTTGGTGGTGGACTTGACAGTGGTTGGATTTGATGATCTTAGAGATCTTTTACAAATGAAACGATTGTTTGATTCTATGACTCTAGACTGGATCATGCTGGTTTCAGTTCATTGATTCACAGGTTTGGAGGAATGTTCTCTCTTTGCTATGTTAGAATAGTAGCAATAGAGAAAACAAAATGGGAAATAGAAGACTTACAGAAAAACTTAAAGCTGTATAGAACATTTACCTGCTGACTTAATCTGTGCATTTTGCTACTACCAGCTTCTCCTCTATGGGTTAATTCAACTCCATCTTGGAGATATCAATAAAATTAATTCCTCCTCCTCGAAATCTCTTTCTGGTTCCTGCTGCTTGCCAGCTACTTTTGTGGTTTCTCTGCTTCAAACTTTCTCCATACCTTTTCACTTTCATCTTAATATATTCCTTTGTCTCCTTTCCCTCCTTCAGCTATCAGAATTGAATTTTGTATCTACGTAAGTTAATGCAGTGGAAATATAGTAGGGTGGATTATATATGTTATACAGAATAGAAGTAACAAAATTGCACACACTAACAAGAAGTACTTTTTAGGTCTATCCTTTATTTCTGGCTCATTGTGAAAAAAAAAGAATTGAATTAACCAATTAATTACTGGTTCTTAGAAAAATAAACTCTATTTAAAAAAAGGAAGAAAAAAGGCAAGATTGTTGGACAATGAAAATTAGTGGCTGATTACTATGGGAAATTTCTGTATTTTGAAGTATTAAACAAGAAGGAAAGAATGAAAGAAATGAATGAAAAAAGCAAGAAAGAAGAAAGGAATGAGAAGAGAAAGAATGAAGAAAAGAAGGAGAGACAACTATGTAACCCAGTTACATTTTGTTTAACCTCAAAGGAAGATTTTGCTCTCCTTCAAGTTATTCACTTATGCACTTGCTATGAAATCAGCATTGTGAGTAAGTTGATAGCCTGTACAGGGAAGGAAAGAATGGCAAGCTGATTACTTTATGGTTATTTCACAAAACTGATGAGACAGCAAATGATATTCAATCATATTAAAAAGACTAAGCACAGCCTTTTTTCCACCCTTGAAAAAAAAATTCCTACCTTCCTTGTGCTGGGATTGGATGATATGATTCTACAATTCAGGGAGTCTGCAGAACATCTGCAATGAAATTGGTTTTCTGTGGAAAACTGATGAATCACTTACTGCCAATGACTGCAAGGAAAACTACTTGTTTATGCCCTTATGTAATGAATTTTTATGAGGTGAAGTTTTCTGTTTATAAAAAATATACTTTCAGTTGCTCCAGATGTAAAATAATAGAATTCAGAATTTAGACCACCACATTACTGAAAAGGCAGTCACTAACAGATTATCATCACCTACATACAATATGCCAAAAAGGAGCTTTTACTTCTGTAATAGAATTAAAATTTCCATCCATTCCATAAGGTCTTACAAGACAACAATAACAACAAAAAATCAAGGGCAATATTAACAGCTACCTTTGTTAATATATTTTAAAATAAAATTAATGCTTTTACAAAAATATATGTTCTACTTCAAAAAGTAGATCTAAAACATCATGCTCATGAGCAGTTCCTGAGAAAGCAAGCAGTTTATCTCTGAAATAATGGAAAATCAGTTACATGCTTTTCCTTGAATGTCCCCCAACAACCTCTTTAAAGCATGAGTTAAAGTAATAGCTTAGGTGTAAGAACTAACCATTTCATTGTGAAAAGCAGCTTCTCACAATCATAGGTATCTGAAGAGAGTTTTATGACTGCAAATTAATTAGTGGAGCTAATTTTAAGAATCACCAAACTGTTTTATTCTTACATTCAGCAAGAGTTGAGTTTGATTGTTACAATCTTTTAATTTCCTTTGGAATCTTGAGACATTTCCATAAAGTATTTCACAGCTTGAATGTTATTTCTTTTTTGATCCTGTTGTGTATTTCCAGGAATAGCTGTAGGTGACTGGAAATGTGCAGGTATCTATTCTCAATGACTAATGCATTTTGCATTTCTGCAGCAAAAGCTGTTTTGCTGTGTATGTGAAAAACTTTCAAGTGCCATTTTCTTCATACTTCTAATCTGCATGTCCTGATATCTATATTGGTTCTGCAAGTATGGATAATGTACCAGTTTTTCTTGGATCAATTTATATTTTTATGAAGTTGGGTTTTTGTGGCACTAAGCAATGATGCAATAAGCAACCTGTACTTCTTTGTGCCTTGCCACTCTACTACCTTTGAAACTGTTGCAGGGTGACTGCTGTTGCTGCTATCAGTCACAGGCATTGTGAAAGGATGCAAGAGACAGCATCCTTCAGGTCCATCTATATCTTCTGCAATGGCCAGTTTGCTCAAACCTGGAGACAACCAGACAAACACAACTGAACTGTTACCTTATTTTCCACAACACATGTAATAGAAGCTGTGCCACTTGGCTAATTGCCCATCTCATGCTTGCATTTGCAGCATGCTCTGGCCATTCAAGCACTGCTTTTGGAGAAGAAATGCCACACACCACATGGGACCATTTTGTCCTCAGTATATGGAATGAACAGCAGTGAGTACACAGTCTTTGCACACAACAGGCCCTCTGAAATCCTCATGTTGTCTACCCTGCAGCCACATTCCTCTAGAGCTCTGATTCTGGGGTCCAGCACCTGCCTCCACATTCTTATCCTTTTTAATACAGAGTAAATCAGGGATAGGCTGTCATTATTAGTAGTGTAGCAGTCATGGAGATGTTAGAGCCTTTATGAAAAGTATCCTGAAGCAATGGTCATTATTTGTTCTCTATCTTTGAACCATTGACTATTAGGTGGAGCAATCCATGGGATCCAGAATCTTTGGTAGCAGCCTGCATCAAGAGGCTGGATTTAGAAGTTATCAATAAATACTGCACACCCATCACAGAAGCTTTTATTAATTACAGAAAGACTGTTTAGTGGCTGTGGTGGCCACTCATGAGAAACTTACCTATTTAAGGGCAAACAGACAAAATAGCATTTTAAGAAATACTTAATTAGCCCTGGGTCTGCATTATGCACACTGCTTCTTATGCCTTGTCATAAGCCATGCATTTCTACCCATATAATTGGCTCTCATATAGTATGTTCATAGTTTCTGTTGTGGTTTAGTGCATCTGCAATTAAGATGAAGATCACCAGTGACAAACTGGATATCAACATCCAGAATACCAAGCCTGTTGTCCCTTACTGCACCATGCACAACCACGACTAAAGACTTTACATCAAAACTGGGTACAATAGGAGAGAACTCATTCAGAGCAACCATGTAACAGGCAGTGGACCTCAATAAAACAGGACAAGTTTCAAAACTCTTTGCAAGTCTTTAGAGGTAATACATATTCCCATGTAAGAGTCAGTACTACCACAGATGCAATTTACTGTCTTTGCCTGCTGCAATAGGCACTCTCCTAGGAGCCTATGCCCAGGGAGTGCCCTGGTTCTAGGCAAAAAACCCTGATCCTTTCTGCACCCTGTCTTCAGGCCACAAAGGAGAACTAACTACAGAGGGTAGGCAAGCAATCTTGTTAGGGAATCAGGTACCTGAAGACTTCTACTGAACCTGTAAGATGTGACTTCTTTTCCATTAAGACAATGTATCTCCAAGGATTATCCTTGAAACAGTTATTGCATCAGAGGTATCCCTGCCAATTGCACAATCTGGAGATGCTACCTAGGGTTATTTCCTTGGCAGTGTGTCCTGAAGGACTATTTAGGTAAGTGCTTTAAACAAGATGGCACACCAGCTATTGGCAAGTGACTAAAAGCTAGGCAACATGATAGGATGCTTTGGTCACGTTAATGAAAGTCGCCAGTTCTGCAGTCAAGAAGTTAGAAAGAATGCTGCAATGGATACAGAAAATGACAGAAGAGAGAAGACTCAGCTTTTTGCCCTCTCCTAAGCTACTCCAACAGGCTATGATTAGTTTTCCATTACAGCCCTTCCAATATAGCCTAATGCAGAGCTTAACAAGACTGACAACCTTTTTTTCCCCTGAAATATCCTTGAAATATGTCCCTCAAAGTAGACAGATATGAGATGAATGGTAGCACACTGGCCAACTTTACCATACTTCGCACCAGTTTGTTCTCTTAGGAGACCCAAGATCAGAGACATATGCAGCAGAGGATTTCAGACTTACTAAAAACTGCCCGCAAGACATATAACTACCTACACCTGCTGCTGTACAAGTGTGTCCACACCTCTTATCTGAAATAGAGCTGCATTTTTGTATGCAGATCCACAGACAGTTTGAGCATTCTAAACCCCAGGTATGTTCTAGAGAACAGAAAAAATTACTAGTTGGCTTTAGCAGATGCTGTACGAACATGCCTGTGCATGTTTGTGATTCATCTGGTGCCAGCCTGAGAGGGATTCTGCCCACAAATGTCTTTTTCTTGAATGATATTTGGCCACCTTGCCAGCTCCTCACTTTGGGAGTGGACCCCCTGGAATGGCAGAAACTTAAGACTGTGATAACAATTTAGATGGATGTTTTAATGTTGGCAGCATGTAAAATGCTCTTGGGAGGCTGAAGGCAGGCAGCTGTAATCTATTCAACAAATTCTACTAAGATTTCCACTGGGGAATAGGTAAGGGGTCGAAGCACCACTTTGAAACTGCTTCTGCTGCTTTGGCTATATACAGTGACTTGCAGCAGCTCAGGCTACCATACTGTATTAAAAGCAAATGACCATCAGTTTATTATCTGTTGTGGCAATACGCATGACCCTATTCTGTGCCCAGTCATGCCACAATATTCTCTTCTCAGTACAAGCCAAC
Source organism: Anomalospiza imberbis (assembly GCF_031753505.1). Classification (NCBI taxonomy): domain Eukaryota; kingdom Metazoa; phylum Chordata; class Aves; order Passeriformes; family Viduidae; genus Anomalospiza; species Anomalospiza imberbis. Next base: position 30,612,970 of record NC_089681.1, on the reverse strand, counting down.
ACAGCTTCCTAGTAAACACACAGCAAAGTGTAACAGCTATGACTAATCTGCTCAAAAGAAGAAATGTGAAAAGATAATTTGCTTAAACCTAAAACTGAAGAAATTTTTAAAGAGAAGTCTAAACTAGTTTCTCACTTTGCATTTTAGTCTCATAAATGACAAAGTTTGAAGTCACCCACTGAGTAAGAAATAACAACTCTTCCAGAAAAACTCCCTTAAGAAAAAGGCAAACCTCAGAACCTCCTGTTAAAAAATATCATTTATTTGTCAACTTGTTTTTCATAAGAATGACACATCCCAGATAACAATTGCATTAGTATTCTCCAATAAGGACATTATGATATATTGTATTTAGCAAATACATATCTTTCACATAATCTCTTTACTAATGCTGAGATAATCCTTGTCCATCATATCTCACACTTACAAAAAAAAAAGTATTTCAAAGTAAGGCAGGAATCAAGTACTATCCCTCTCATTTCTTTCATAGAAACTCCCACTTCTAAGTCTGCTATAAAATTACTTATAAGACCTCCCTTAAAACATACAGAGCAGATGGAATGGTGGTTTGTGGAAGTAAAAAACAGCATTCTCTGACTCCTTTCATCTGAATGCCTCCCCAATCACACCTTGTGGCAACTGGTAATTCTCATTCAAATGAAGAAATAAAAAGTTTTCTAGTATGTTTATTAATGCAATTAGTCTGTTTCATTTATGCCTTCATTTTTTGATTTTTGATAATGAAAATGTTCATATAGCACACCAAGTCAACAGAGCACAAAGAAAACTGGTAATATAAAGCTATAACTCCTATCCAATACTGAACAGAAGTTCTGGTCCTTTAGCTTCCTTAAATTCTAAGCATTTATCCTTTTCACTGATGCACATATGACTACTCACAAGTACATTCTAATGGTAGCTGAATACAAATCCCCTTTTGTTTATAGATTAACATTCCAAAACAAAAATTATTCCCTCTACTGCAGGAAGTAGGACCAGATGTAGCAGTCCTTTGATAAAGTAGAGTTTAAACCTGAAAAATGTAATGTTTATGAGGACAAATTATCAAGGTAATCAATATGTAAAACTAATTATACTTTCATTAGTCCACAACGGATCTGATTTTTTTCCTGTAATATCTTCAACTAAGATTCTTCTGCAACTTATAGATCACAAGACACAACAAAACAATTAAAATATTTTAAAAAGTATATTTTTAATTTTAAAGTGCTTCAGGAAAATGCTGAATATTGAAGTACTAAAAAGGTAAACTGGTAGTTTTTCAATATTCAAGTTGGAACCCTGGTCTCATTAGTGACTACAACTGAGCAAAGGTTTCACCATAGGGGAGATAAAAAAAAATCAGTAGCTGACATAAACAACCATTCTTTCCCCAAACCACCTACTTCTGTGAGATGTTTGGTACCTGCTTACTTGCATGGAAAATAAAAGAACTAAACCCCCACCTAAAGATCTAGGTTCTTAGGGTAACAAAACTATTTATGCCACAAGACACAGACTTCACAAACTTTGCAAATACTATCGGCTACAAACCAAACACAGTGATGAGGAGGTGCTACAGAAGTAGGCCAATGCTTTGCTATAATAAGTCAGCATAAGTTAAGCATTAGAAGTTTAATTCCAGGAAAAAAAAAAAACAAAAACAAAACAACAGTAAAGTGTGATATAGCAGAGCCAGCAGAAACCAGCTGTACAATAGAAGTACTAAACTGCTTGAAACAGTTTTTTTTATTGATAGCGTAACAGGGATGAAAAACAGAGCACAAACTTTACCTGCATGAAACTGCAAGAGACAAAACAAACCCCAGGAAATTCATACAGCTTACGCACATCAAACAGCAGGACAGAGGAAGATGGAATGAAAAAGGAAGATAACATTCTTTAATATTCAGGGAAATGAAACATTTCTATATAGGAAAGAAGCGAACTCCAACCTAAGAAGGGCATGACACCTAGCAGAGGCCAATACAGAGAATCCATGCTCTTTTGATAAAAAACTGCTCTGAGACTTCAGAAAAAATGAAGAGTCCACAGCAAACAAAGGTGTGCTATGATTGTAAGCTACAAACACTGGATTTTGGATGCATACAAGTCTTTATTAATAAACAGTGATAAAGACTGAAGTACCAAAATGCTGATGATGTTTCTGGAGACATTAGATCACCTTGAAGTCAGCGTTGATAAAATGCTGCGTTGATTTCTTTGGGAAAAACTATTAAGTGATGTGGAAGGACAATTCATACAAAATTTCTTCAGAAACAAGACATAACTTCAGGATGAACTCCAAATGACTTGACAGTTTTCATACTCTAATAAAAACAGGTTTGCACCTGCAGGTTCTAATTGCAACAGCAAATAACAGAAATGTGGCAGTCTACTAATACACATATTTGACAGCAAATAATATTGCAGCACAGTATCTAGAAGCACTTGCTCTCAAGTCTCTGTTGACTCACAGAACAGCAGCAGAATTAATGAAGTTTTTGGCTGCCCACCCGCTAACTGTATCTAATTACATTAGATGAAAATGCTGTGTGTCACTCTAAAGATCAAAACCTAGAATTTAAGATCTCCAAACAAATAGACTAGTGGGTTGTTCTAATCAGAATGTAGAATGAAGAATGTAATAAACCCTTTCATAAAAGTAGATCAAAGTTATTCAATCAGCTGCTACCCTGCTATTTTTGGGACTGACTATTGATGATTGCCAGTCAAGAACAGAGCCATCATAAAGCTATTTATGTAATTTAACTGTATATGCTTTTGATAATTTAAGATTCAAAAGAGGACGTAATGTATTTTTGTGTTAATGGGACTCTTTTGAATAACACTTCCTGTTAAAAAACCATTGCAATTAAAAGGAAAACAATCCTATAAAACCAGGTTGAAGAGTAAATGGACGAACTGTTAGAACAACTAAAACATTGCAAAGGCAACGAAGAAAGCAAATAATGAAAGCAAAAAGCAGGAAATTACCTATTTTAATATATTAATATGCACATAACTGTGTTTGATCTTTTTCTGTGTGAAAGTGAACTCTGAGATTTGGCACCCCCCAAGACCACACCAAAAAAGATGATTGGCAATTCCTACAGATGGCATCTTGTGAGTAAACAGTTTTCTTCAGTGTTACCCTGAGCATCTGCCACATCCCAATGGATGATGGGTTTCGTCCCTCAGCTTCTGAGAAAAGACAATAAATATGTAATTGAAGCTCAGAAACAGAGCTGCCTGAGAAAATTAGTTGTCATCTCACAAAGGTCTAGAAGGTGCACTGTTTTCCTTAAATATTCTTTATATCTTTGTGGGTTTTTTAGTGTAACATCATATTGGGAATTCAAATTTATAATTATTCTTTAGGCATGAAAAGAACAACTTTCCCACTTAATCCATCTACCAGGTAAGTTGGTAATGGCACTGTGTCTGGGTAAGTTAAAGATTGCTAAGTCAAAGTTTGCCAAGTGCCTTATTCAATTGGAATCTTCTAAAGTTTGCAAGTAAAAGTTCTTCTTGAACCTCCTGAGAATGCTGTTGTTGTTTCTCCCACACACCACCCAGAGTAAATCCAACTACCTTCCCCTAACCTGCCAAGCGGGGTAGGGCATTATGGCACTGTTACCCCATAAAAACCTAAGACCAGTAAAAATACATATTACATAAATTACAGAGTCCCCAAAAGCATCTTTCAGCAGTCTTTCAATAATTTCTGAATTCTTCCATTAATCTCTTCGATACATATAATGTACAGTATAAAACTAAATCAACCTCATATCAGACATGCAATTCTGTCATTTCAATTTTATACTTCAATGGCTGAAGACTGTGTACCTCTGAGCCACATTTAGGACATGTAAAATACATATCAAATAAAAAGTTACTTTTAATACAGTAGTAACAAAAAACATGTGGACAGCCTATGGTATGTGGCATGGTAGGCCATTCTCCACATAGTGAACATTCCCTGCAGTGAGCTGCTAATGTGTTTTCACTATTGGAAAGACCTGTGATAGGCAAACACCAAGAGGAAATTTTAAGTTTCAGTTTCTGTACATTAATGAGTGGTAGCAAATATATCAAAAAATCAGCAAAGCCATGCCATAAGAGTTCCCTGTTCATGTATTCAAATCCAATCTGACGAACATTTTGTGGCTTGCAAAAAACTGACCGAATTCCTAGAATGCGTTCTGTAAGTGTTGCGAATGTTCCTTTCCGAAGAAAAATCAGAAAATTTACAAGTCCACAAAGCTTAAGAAGTCCAGATCCAAAACCTATATAGCTCTTAATTTTACAGAAAGATTGCTGTTGACGATTGCTAAATAAATCGTAACATCTTTCTTCCAACCATCTTCCACCAACAGTGAAAATAAGATACCATAACTTCTGGTGTTTGCTCAGAGGTTGGTATTTCTCTGTCTGAGATAAGTTATTCTTGTACTGAATATTGAGAATAGCCTGCCCCACAGTTGCATTCTTGGAATAGATAGTGAATTTCCATAATATAAGACATAGAAATGCTTTTACTTCTGGTTCAAAATGAGCCAACACCCCTGGTTTAAATCCATGAAAACAGCTGGTAAACTGGGACCACACTAGTTGTTCCAGGGCTTTGTTTAGTTCAAGAGCATCAAGCTGACTTATTCTGAGCACAGGATTCACACTCTTTTCATTTCCAATGCTGGAGGCCATTTCTTCACAAATAAATTTTCTAGAAATAAAACACAAATAGATTTTAGTATAGTGGAGTATTCCCTATTTCTATTTTTGTTAAAAATAACAAACTTGTAATATACCAGCAGTAGACAAGAAACAACAAAGTTCTCAGAATGCTCTATAAATATGCTATTAATATGCCACAATTCCTTTCAGGAAGCTTTACACTGATATAAAATTACTACACATTTAAATTAGTTTAAAATCTTATTTTTAGAAGAAATTATGATTGACCATTTCTCACAAACGGTTAACATTTGATTATAAACAAGTGTTCAACATCATCTAGATATTCAGAAAAATCCAGAGATTTATATTTATATTCATATGAATAAATTTATATACACATTTTTAAAAATATTGCAGGACATAATTTTAATATTCAATTGAACCTTAAAACAGATCAGAAAGAAGAACTGCACCACTATATGGTGTTTGATGGAGAAATAGGGAAAATTAAATACTAACCAGAAAATCTGGAAAAGAACAGTGAGGCAGACCAAGTGTTGCCATATGAACACTTAAATTGCTACAGCTGAAAGCAAAACCATAGAAATACAGACAAATTTAGGAATTACATAAAGATATGGATGGAAATTAAGGTGGGAATTAATAAAATTTTCTTAATAAAGGCAGTGAGTTGTTTAGAGAAGAATCATACTAAATTTAAAAAATATTCAGCATCCAGATATAAATTATTATACAGAACTTCACTGACGTCTGCAGATATTTTGTAGACTGTTTTCGACAGGTGTGGGACTGTGCAACTTGTCGTATAACATTTCCAGGCAAGATGATCAATGTATAATAGCAACGTCAACAAATGCATACTCCTCTTGTTCAAGCATCATAGAAAAAAAAAGTTAAAATGGCTTCTTTTAGATGCTGGAGCATCTGGAAGTCTGGCTGAGAAATAAATGCAATAAATTGCCAAAGCAAAGTACAATGCAAAATTGTGGGGTAACCAATTTTTGCTTCCTTTTGTCAACAGTTTAAACCCCAAAGTGATTCAGAAGTATTTTCAGAAGTATTTTCAGTATTTTCAGCATTTTTCAGTATGCAACATATTTCACTTTCTAAACCAGATTCTTTGCAAGACAGATCTGTAAGGAGTCCACAGCCTTCTGGAGAAAGTATAGGAGGTAGTGCCTCGAATTCTTATTTGTAAGAGAAAAATAACCATACAAGATTATTGTGAGCAAAAGATGCTGTGGAGGCTCTTGGTTGCAATAGTTGCTAATGATGCCCACAATACTAAAAAAAAAAAAAAAAAAAAAAAATCCTTCAAACAAACAACCATATTTGCTGAAAAAGAATACCCAGGAAGTCTTAAAACACAATATAAAACACCATCTGTAGCTTTCCTTTCTGTAGCTTTTTTTTTCTGTTTTCCTTATTTATAACTATTTATCACTGCAAGGAAATATGACATTGTCCTTAGTGTAGGGTGTATAACTGTAGGTTCCAATTAACTAAGATTGCTACACAGGTAGAGCATAAAATAGCTCTACTCAGCTTTTTTAAACTCCTCCCTCCTTATCAACAGGCAAAACATGGCTGAAGGTGGTATAAGGCCACCTCCTCTGGGCAAGCAGCTATAGGGTTCATTGCATGAACCCACACCATCTGGAAAAACCAGGATACAAAGGCTATATACTCAAGCCTGTCTCCCTTACACTTATTCTTTTCTGTAGCAGAAACCAAAGCACAGGAAACATTTTCCAGTATGATCCAAGTAACTTCCCTCCTCTAATTTATGATCAAAGGGGTCAATTCAACCCCTACTGGATTTTGCTGCATCACTTCAAAAACTCCAGCATCAATGACCATCCACCTTCCTATTCCTCATCCTTTCATTCCACTATCATTTTAGGAACCAGAGCCTTTGATAACCACCTGCTCTAGAACCTGTCACTGGTTATTCACTCATCATCCCTAAAAGTCTAATGTCTTCTTCACTTTCTCTTCTACTCATTTCACTTTGTTCTACTTGTTTCAGTGTTCTATATAACTCCCAGCACATAAAACCTCCTCTAAAAATGCTACTTACTCAAAAGGGACATAATCTCAAACAACTTCCTTGATCTATCTTCTATTTTCCAACATCAGTGCAACCATCTTTTCCAACTGTTTTTCATTACTGCAGGTGCTATGAGCTACTATTGTAGATTTCTCATAAATAAGGTACACTAAATATTTACAGATTTTTTTCTCCCATTATAGCTATATTATCTAAAGAAACCTGAGCAAGTGAAGAATGGGTCATCAGGAATTTTCTGAAGGCAAACGAAAATGTGTCAAATCCACAGGATTATGATGGATCATGAAATACACATAGGCTGGGAGCCTGTATGAACCTGCTTCGAAGAAGAGGATGTGGGGACAGGCAGCACGCTGAACACAAGCCAGCAGCACATCCTTGCAGCACATTAGAATCTGTATAGCCAGCAGACTGAAAAATGAGCTTATTACCCTCCACTTGGCATTGGTGAATCTACACCTGGAATACTAAGTCCAGTTTAGCCTCTTTTCTATGAATAGTACAAAAGAAATGTCAACAAACTGAAAAGAGTCCTGTAACTAATACCATCAGGGAACCCCTGGTCCTGATATATGAGAAAAGTTCCAAGGAACTCAGATGGTTCAACCTGGAGGATAAGTCAGCTAAGAAGTGGTCTGTGAATAATCTACTTCCTGAGGGTTGCAGAGAATATTAAAGCCAAAGTTTTCTGTGAGATGCAATGAAATAAAGAAGCAACTGTGTATTAAGTCACTACATGACAAATTCCAATTGGAAGCAAGGAAGTTGGAACATTCTATCTACCAAGACTGAAATTTCCATCCCCAGAAATTCTTGAAATTTGACCAAATGATGCCTGAATCTACCTGTTTTAGCAATTAATTTATTCCCAATTTTCACAGGAGAGTAGACTAAAATCTTCTCTCAGACTTGGAGCTTGACCTTCCCATTGCCTCATTGCAGAATCTAATTGATTTTTTTTTTTTCATGTCCGTCATCCTACACAGAACTGTATTTGAAGGAAATAATTTCATTGAATCCGTCAGAGTGCACTGGAACTTTGTATACAGAAAATGGAGACCACTTTTGAGACAACATGCCCAAGCAGCACAACTACTGTTCGTTAACCGTGAAATTTTGCCAAATCCAACAAGTCTTCTTTTTAAAAAAATAAGAATCAACACCACATATACTGTTTAATAGTGTCATGTTTAATGTCTCTTCCTGAACTACCAGCTATCAAATTGATTGAACTTTTAGACATGTTTATGCAGACTATATGGAAAAGGAGGAATGAATACCAAACAACACGAAGGAAGTAGTAAAGACTGGTACTTGTAAAGTTCTCCCTTTATACTGTCAGAGATACTGCATAGAAAAAATAAAAGAATTGCCTGCCAGAATAAAACCAAACAATCAAAAACCCCTAAAATGTTCCTTTCTTAAATAGCCTGTATTTTGTTTGTTTTGTCTTTTTTAACCAAACAAATAAACAATCCCAATTGCACAGTACAAAAAAAAATTACTGTGTATCACTAGGGAAAAAGGAATTTCTTCTGGTATATATTAGTGCTGATATTGAGGATTGTAGAAATTATGAATGAATATATTTTATCTGGAAACATGTTATTGACATGACTATCAATAGTAATGTGAGTATTGTCAACAGCCTGTCAATATTAATGCAATTATAATTAAGGGGATAACATGGATTTTAGCTATAATACCAAGTAACATCTCCTGCATTGCTGCTATCAATATAAGCAGTATTATTGACCTGTTCTGGGACTATCAGTAGGAGATGTATTACCATCAGGCACATTTGTCAATGCATTCTGCCCACAAAAATTCTACATTTAAATTTACAGGTCTGTAAACTTTGCCTGAAGAAATATACAAATCCAGGAAACCTCTTGGGTGCCATTTTTTCCACAGGACTTTTCTACTGTGGATGAGTAATCAAGGGGTTTCTATCTCAGAGCTACTGCAATTGCATTCCCTGCTTTTCTAGCATAATCATTATAGATGACAAACAGACATATATGCAGAAGCCTTAAAATAATTTTAAGTATGATCTGTCAAATCACTTTTTGAGAAGCAAAATAAAAACATATTTATTAAATTAAAAACCAAAATTTGTTCCTAATGGTTGGCAGCCAGTCACTAGTAGTGTCCCCCAGGGACCAGTCCTGTTTAATATCATCACTGATGATTTGGATGAGGGGTTGAGTCCACCATCAGTGAATTTGCAGACGACACCAAGCTGGGACCATGTGTCGATCTGCTGGATGGTAGGAGAGCTCTGCAAACGGACCTGGACAGGCTGGATAGATGGGCCAAGTCCGACAACATGAAGTTTAACAAGTCCAAGTGCTGAGTCCTGCTCTTTGGTCACAACAATCCCCTGCAGCACTACAGACTGAGGACAGAGTGGCTGGACAGCGTCCAGGCTGGAGGTGCTGGTCGACAGCCAACTGAACATGAGCCAGCAGCGTGCCCAGGCGGCCAGGAAGGCCAAGAGCATCCTAGCCTGTAGCATGGCCAGCAGGAGCAGGGAGGTCATCCTTCCCCTGTACTCAACACTGGTGAGGCCGCACCCTGAGTGCTGTGTCCAGCTCTGGGTCCCTCAGTTTGGGAAGGACGCTGAGACTCTTGAGTGTGTCCAGAGGAGGGTAACGAGGATGGTGAGGGGCTTGGAACACAAGCCCTGTGAGGAAAGACTGAGGGAGCTGGGGTTGTTTAACCTGAAGAAAATGAGGCTCAGGGAGACCTTATCACTCTCTACAACTGCCTGAAAGGTGGCTGTAGCCAGGCTGGGGTTAGTCTCCTCTCCCAGACAACCAGTGACAGAATGAGAGGACACAGTCTTAAGATGTGCCAGAGGAAGTTTAGGTTAGACATCAGGAAAAAAATCTTCACTGAAAGAGAGACTGGGTATCATCTGCCCAGGGAGGTAGTGGAGTCACTGTCCCTAGAGGTGTTTAATAAAAGACTGGACATGATACTCAGTGCCATGGTTTACCTGATGAGGAGGTGTTAGGTCATAGGTTCAATTCAATGCTCAAAGATCTTTTCCAACCTAGTTAATTCTGTGAACTTAAAATTACATTTAGGATGCATAAGTAGCACATCCACTAACTTCACTGAGCTTGTGATTTAATTCTTTTACACAATCTCTTCTGTGTAGACAAAACATGTAGTCTAATACTGTATTTACAAAGAGATGGAACGGACTACATGAGACCATCAAATCCTAACGCAGCACGAACACAGGCTCAAGAATATATTGATATGCGTCTACCAAGAAAGCAAATTCCATAGTTTTTCTAAGTAGTCTGTTCCAGTGTTTTATGGCCCTAATAATTACAAAGACTCTTTTTCTCATATTCAGTATAAAGCATGTTTAGTAAAAATCCGGACAGTTTTCATTCCATAGTAGAAATCAAGAACAACAAAAAAGAATTTCCATTTTGCTGCACCTTCTCAAGAGCAAAAAGAAGCAGGGCATGTGAGAGGACCAATTACCTACACAAAATTTGCCAAACTAGATAATATCTGCTTTCCTATAACATGCCTGGTATGATCCTCTAGAAAAAAAAATCCAAACCAAAAACCCAAGTAAAATCCACAACAAAACAACAACTTTACTTTTCCCCAGCAGGAATTCACCTTGAGATCTACTATACTTCATATCTTTTTTCTCTAATTTTTCTATCTGAATAATTATTTCTTGTTTTGAATTCATGTATTTTGAGTTTTTCATGTTAAATGCCAGCATTGTTTTTCATCTTGTTGATTTTACACTTTCAAACCTCATCAAGTGTATATTGGATTCAGATCTCATGTTTAAAACGAAGGAAAACAGAAAACCCTAAACTCTCAACCTCTCTCCAGCTTGCACCATCAGTAACTTTTCTAAGTATGCGTTCTCTTCCATCATCCAACTCACTAATGCCTTTTCATCTTGACAGGGGGCTATAGATAATTACTCTGTAAAGGCAATCTTGCAACTTGATACTGATAACATCAACATCTAATGGAGACAATATTGATATTATGTTTCCCTAGTTTGCTCATGTAGGGAAAAAGACTTTATTAAAATAAAGCTGCATTCTACCTAAAGTTTTCCTCTTACTAGACTTGTTATTCTTGTTTAGAAGAGAAAAATATTGAAGTTTCTTACAAACAGGTCTCACCAAACCATACTGGATTTTTTACCATTTCTCTTCTACACACTGATAGATACAAATTAATTGCTAAACTATTTACTCCTGAACCTTTATTTGGAATCAAAACTGACAGTTTCAATAATTCTCTTACCAGAAGAATAAAGAGGCACGAAACCAGATACACACAAACCCATTCTGCTGGCTATTTCCACCCTCTGGGATATTAAATAAATAAATAAAATCAGCAGTGCCTAATTCCTCAATCATTCTAGGTTGGATTTTATTAGGATTTGCCATTTGAGCACATCTATATTTAGATTCCTTAGGCTATTCTTTCTGTGCTTTGATTCCACTTTTATTTCCTGTCTAAGATTAATTTTATGAAAGTAGCAGGTCACAATATATCTCTTTTACAAAGTATGAAGGGAAGAATCAGTCTTTGAAAGTCTGTTCCTTGTTCTCCTTTCTTATTTAATAACAGATCTAGGTAATGGACTTAGCCATTCGTGCCTCCTCTTACTCAGAGTTTTGGACCCTTTCATTGATTCTTTTCTTGTGCTTTGTAAATTGAAACTGATTTTGTTCTTCAGAGTCATCAATTTTATTCTTGCATTCCTATGCTATTCCTTTATATTCATCGCTAATCATGTTGTATTACTTCTGCCTGGACAACTCGTTTAATTTCCAGGCCATGGAAGAATTCCTGATATAAAGACTCTCTTAACATTCACTATTACTATTTTATTTTATTATTATAAACTATCTCAACACAAAGAAACAACAGGGCATACATTAAAGGTAGCAATTTTTCAGCCTTTTCAACAGACTACACTCTGCCAAGTCCAGCTTTGAGATCAATGGTCCAAGCATGGGGGAGCAGGATGTATAGTGGGCATGCTAGAAATCATCTCCTCTCTGGAAGCAACACTAACATAGAGCCCCTTTTTCCTTCAGGAGCTACAATACATTTGGTATTGTGCATTGCCATATTGGGTGTGTGTGAGAGCAGGAAAGCAAGCCATAGCCTTGGTTTACTATCCCTCCTTTGATGTTCATAAAGTTAGGGTATCAACAGATAGCAATGGAAACTACCTTTCCACCCATCACAAGAATGCTGAGATTTTTTTAAATGTGGAATGCTCTACTTTTTTCTTTGTGAAAATTTATCATTTAACTCTTCTTTCTGGGTACTCTCAATAGCAGAGGGTATTTTAGATGTCAATTTAAAATCAATAAATTTTAAAGATGAGAAATCAAATGATACATATTCAGTTAACTTTAAAATCTTCCTTTACACCAACTCTCATAACACAGAACATGGACCCCAGCTGCTCAAAGCCTCATGTCTCACCATTAATTCTCATCTCTTTCTTGCTTATCAAGTGCAGAGAGAAATATCCTCAGATCAAAGTCTAATTGGGAGCCCCAACTGTGTTGTCTCTTAATCACTGTAAAATTAACTTATCACTATATCATTACCTCAAATAACCTTAAAAAAGATTAATTTTGTATTACTGTCTGGATTCCTATATAATTCAGACAAATACCTATCATTTTCTAAAGAACATAAATTGATTCTTTAACTGTTTGGAATAACTACTAATACTATTTGAAAAGTCAGTAACACACTGTAATCACAGAAACTATTCTTTATTTCTTATATTCCTGGGAGAAGGACTATTTCTCAAAATAGACAAATTCAAAGAAAACACTGAATTACTGTATAACAAATCCCATAGATAAAATTAAGAATTTTATTATGGAGGTTAAGTGAGCAACTAGTAAATAATCCCAGAAGCCTAAATGCCACAGTTACATTTAAGGTCCCAAGACCAAGCACAAGACAAAGAAACATTCAAATCACAGGTTGCTTTTCCAATTTTAACTCAGTAAACTTAGATTTCATAAAATGAGATACAAGAGATTAGCCACTGCTGAATGCCTGGAGACAGCAAGGAAACATTAATGATAGCTCACTGATTTATCTTCCATAAACTACCTACCAGAATCAAAATATTGGGGCTTCAAGTTACAAAATCAGAACTAGCTCAGAAAAGCCAGAATTGATACAACAGTAATGAAGAGCAGCAGGAAAGTGCTGCACTGTTAGAAGCTGTAAATCAGTAATTTCTGACAGCATTTGATGGAAACTGAAAATCCCACATCAGTGTAACACATCCTCACGATGAATGCGAGCAACCAAGACTATTACTGGCCATCCTTAAGATATTCTGAATGCTAAAAGCTTCTACTGACTTCAGAGAAATTTGTCATCAGCCAGCACTCTTAAAAGACAGATTATAAGATCCAAAAAAACAGATCTGATAATTACCCCATAACTAATATTTAAAATACTACCTTTTAAAATTTGTGATGCTCAATTCGAAGTTATAAAATCTCAAAGTACATTTGTATTCCTCATAGCATAGAAGTCAGAGACAGCATCATTCTACCAACTTTTTTGATAAGCCCCAATTTTCATTTATTGGAATAAACAGGAAGATAAACACATAACAAACTAATGTTCCATAACTATTATTCTTAATCCCATATCCTTTTTCTCTTCCTCCCTCATCTTATTTCCTCTTTTGTCATCCTGCTCCTTAGTATATCAAATTACAAATTCATCTCTAACGGGACATGTCAGTCTCACTTATAAATTCTCATCCTCTGTTACACTAAATGAAATCTAGCTATCCTTCCTTTTAAAGCAATCAGTGATAAAAACCTGTAAGTGTAAAGCTGCATTGTAACTTGAAGGCTTCCAAAAAACATGGTTAAAAATCCCTTGATCTAGATGCTGAGCAAAATATGTGTCTCGTACACAACAGACTTTTTTCTTTGGAATCAGGTAATGGCAGTTATTTGGAGAAGTGCCTTACCTTTACAGTTGATGAACTAAAATGAGAGATTTGATTAAAGTAGTTGAACAGAGTGGCAACTGTGATGGTTAGCTGGGAAGAAAGAGCCCTTTGTAAGGAAGGGGCAACATCTCTGACTAAACCAGTATCAGGAGATGCAAAAGCTAAGCAAAGTTAAGAATTCAGTTAATAATGTAGGTCTCACCTGCTGAGGTGATCAAGAGATGACTGAGAGACTCTTGTATTTGAAGACATTTTGAGTGTGATAAGGATATGAGGTTCTGGTAAAAGGATAGCTAAGTAATATTGCAATGCATGTGCAGCAAGGAAAGAATGCACGGCCTAGTAAATGTGCGATCTTTTATGTAAAGCAGGTGAAATGTCACCTGGTGGCAGAGGCATGCAGCTCCATTTCAGAATGGTCCAGTCAATGACAGAACATGAATGCACAGTTGTGAGCACACTGAGGGCAGTTATAGCCATAACTCTTCCAGTGAGGACAGTTATAGCCATAACTCTTCCTTTGCTGGTTACTGTTGCTTTTCTGAAAAGTTGGTCTTATACCTCATGATATATATAACATCTGCATTTCATTGTTGTAAGGGCACTGTATCTCACATCCCCTTATTTGTCAAGCACAGTGTCAATCCCAATTTTATGCATTTTTTCCATGCCCCTCCTTACATTTCTTCCATTCAAAACTACCTAAAAAACAAACAAAAAGTAATCTAACCTACATTCTCATTTCACAGCTCTGTGTCTCTGTTCTGCTCCAACCTGTCTGATTCATATGAATGGATCACCAGGTAAGTACGGAGATGCCAGGATGAAGATTGAGAAGATACACAGAGGGATTCAGAAGCAACACCTGCTCTATACACTGATACAATTTACCACAGATGACAGAACCCATGCATTAAACACTTTGCACTTATCATTTATGAAACACAGTCACTGCCCAGATTTTATTCGAACTTTCTTCTTTTTCACATAAATATGCATACCAACTGCAAAGTCAAAAATATTCAGCAATATGCAAGTGTAACAATGCTGATGCAAGTACAGCACTGCAGGAACGTAAGGTCCTTTAACCATTTATTAGAAATACTTATTACATAAGAATGGTAAACGCTGTCCTAAATGCCTAAGTCATAATTAACTCCTGTCAACATCTTTACCAAAAGGAGGACTATGTAAAAGCAGTGTTGTTACAGACTGCATATATTTATGATTTGCTAGAACCAATAAAGTCCTGCATCAATAAAAAGACAAGCCTGTTCACACTATGTTTTAAGTTTTGGCTTTGTATTATATGACATAACTTATGAGTAATTTGATCTAATTATAATCAAAAACTCTCAACTGGTGCAAGGATAAAGAGCAGTACCTGACATAAATGTCTCATTTTTCAGGCTTGTGTTCTTTAAAAACCTAAGCTAATGTAATTTTTGACAGCTACAGTCACTGTCTCCTATTTTCCTACTACTGTCTATTCTGTCCTTATCTTACAGATTACCTAGCACTAGCACTCATTTAAACTTAAATTTAATAATTTTTGCATGTTGAAATGGCAAAAGCCCAACCTATTTAAACTTATATTTTTCTGCAGATTTAGTACACAAACAGGTCACCACAGAATCAGGTAATATACACGTAGTACCAGTAAAAAGAACAACAGGGTCAGGAAAACCAGGTAACTGTGAAACCAGATGCCTTTGAATCTCAGCATCATACTCTTACATCCACCATCAGTCAACAGCAAGACAGAAACTCAAGCCTTTTGTTTGACTTGAAGAACTGTTCTTTCTGTCTTCAATCTCAACGTGCTGAATGTGCAAGCAAAACACCACAATACTGCAAATACAAATAATGAAACTTTTAGCTGTCTTTCAAAAATGAAAAGAAAAAATTATTTGTACAAATCCACTGTAGGATTCATGTAGACTTGCAAGTGAGAGGCTACTCTGTTTAAATAAGTAACACTATGCAATTCCTCGCTACTTTCAGCTTTTCTGGTATGATTGTACCTTGAAACGTCTGGCATACACAATGGACTACTAGGGGTGCTAGGAAAATTTGATGTGCTCAGTGTCCCCAGTCCTTGACGATTTTATTACTTGGTAATTATGGGAATTTTAAGCACACAAGGGAAGACTGATATACTTCCACCACACTTCTCTTCAATCCTGTAACTTCATTAGCATTTTAGAATCAACTGAACGATTGCATACATGTATTACAAGTAACAGTTTAGAAGAGGAATAATAATTTCCTTGCTAGGCAGCATCAGATGTATGCTGTTACAGCTTCTGAAATCCCTCTGCAATTCCAATTTGTATTTCCCTTCAAGATTTAGTTATGCCCCACAGTGTCATGGCATTATTTTAATTTCCCTTTCAGGAAAAGTTTTTCCTCCTTACCAAACCCCTCTTGTGACTTTTTTTTCTGCTTCTCTGACTACAGAATTAATATTACTTTTGAATACTATTATTTTAATGTGTTTTTTCAAGTCTTCTTAGAACTTAAATTTTGATTAACTTCTTTCTTTTCTAACTCTACTCACAATATTAGCAAAAATCAAGACAGGAGATAAGGACTGTCAAAGACAAGATTTTTAGGGACATTGTTCCCAGGCAGCTACTAATACAAACACAATGAATATTAACAGCATTCAATTCAACTTCCTCCTGAAGGCAAAAAACCCTCAAGTCCTCCCTTGCAGGAGAAGGAAAAAGTGCCCAGACCCAGTCAGAATCAACCTTGAATCAAGAGTTGCACCACTGTTGAAATTCCTCTTCCTTTCTATATTGTGTATGCCCTCTTTTTCCTCTACCTCAAAGTTCTTTATTTCTCTCATATTTCCCCCTTACTCTGAAAAATCTGAATTTAGTTTCCTTTTCAAAAGAGCATGAAATAAACTCAAACTTCTGAAGTTCTTGTATTTCACCTCCAAACCAAAAACCCCCTGCCCCCATCTCTGACAGGCATGTTACAAAGACAGCATCCTTTCCTGAAGATTTTTGTAAAGTTTAGACATGAACAGATGATGCTTGCAGATATGTCAGCTGTATGGCTACAGGAACAGCAAATCTTGAAGAAGCTACAGAACAGAGAGCCTGCTACCTTCTCCGTGCATATACAGCACAACCTGACGATGAGCCTGCATCTTTTTAGCACAACACATTGGCCATTTTAATTTTTTTTTATTTGCTGCTTTTAACTTTACAGGGAGTGCTGTACAGCAGGCAATGTTGAAAGCACGCCTATTAGTTAAAATGAGAGGAACAGAAAGGGTGTGACTCTCTTCAGTTGTCTAAGTGAAAAAGTATGTATGCTAATAGCTGTCAAAAGGAAAAAAGCCCAACCCTATCTCTAAAAAAAAAACAGACCAAGAAAACCCAATAAAAACCTCAAAACAGCATAAGCAGCCTGCTTGAAAACACCACACTGAAGTAAACTTCAGCAGTCCAAAAGAGGTAGCAAGTTGTAGCAGCTGTCTTCAATAACTGCAGCAGCAATACAGTGAGTGAGTCCACTTCTATTTCAAGTCAGTGAGTCCACTTCCATTTCAAGTCCTAAACAACTTACTATCATTTAGGTTGAAAATTTTAATTCACTTTCTGGATGCTCTGAAAAAATTGCATGAATTCTGATGTTTTTCCTAAATAGCTAACATTTGGGAACCAGACCTAGCTAGGGAGAAATTTACATTACGGTATTTCACCGAAAGACTGATTTTAATTGACAAAATTATCATCCTCTAACTGCAGATCGCATCATCCAGATCATTAATGGAGATGTTAAACAGGGCTGAACACAGTATTGACCCCTGGGGTACAACAGCAGTTACCAGCTTCCAACTCGACTTCACACTACTGATTGCCATTCCCTGTGGTCCATCTGTTCAGCACATTTTATGCTGACCTGACTATTTGCTCACCCAGTCCGTACTGCAGCAGCTTCTCCAAGAGGATGATGCCACAAGAGACTGCTGAACAACTTAGTGATGCAAGTACCTACTCTCCTCCCCTTGTTTACCATGCCAGTCATTTCATTGTAGAGAATTATCAGGTTGGTTAAGAATGGCTTTGCCTTGGTGAATCTATGCTGACTACTCCTGATCATTTTCTTTAATGTGTCTTAGAAGGGTTTCCAGGATTAGCTGCTCCATCACCTTCCATCCTTCTGGGGGATCAAGGTAAAGCTGATCAGGTGTAGTTCCCTGAGTTCTTCTTCCTGCCCTTTTGAAAACAGAAGAAACATTGACTTTCCTCCAGTCTACAGGCACTTCTCCCAGTTCCTCAATCTCCCAGTCCGACGACTATTGAGACTATCCTCACAATGATATCAGCCAGCTCCCTCAGCACTCATGAGTTCATTCCCAGAGCGTTATCTATGTGCTCTTTACTTAAATATTCTCTGACCTAAACCTCTTCCAAATGTACCTCTTCCCTGCTGCAGACTCTTCCCTGTGTTCTACAGCTCCTGAAGGTCTTTGCTAATAGAGATGGAAGCAAAGGCAGCCTGCATAACCATAGCCTTTTCCACATTCCCTGCTCATTCAACTATGAGACCACATTTTCCCTAGTATTCCTCCTCCTACTGGTGTATTTAAAGATGCAATTCTTGTTGTCTTTGACATCCCCACCAGATTCAACTCCAGGTAGAGTCTGACTTTCTTAATCACATCCATGCATGTGCACACACTGTCTCTATATTGCTTCCAGGTTATCCGTTCCTGCTTCTGCACTTTTACTTTTAATGTCTGACTTTTGTAATGAGCTCCTTGTTCACCAATGCACAGCTGCTGGCATTTTAGCCTGACTTCATAACTGTTGGGATGGACTGATCCTCAGCTCTGAGGAGGTGATCCTTGAGTATCAACCAGCTGTGCTGCATCCCTCCAGGGCCTGACCCTGGGGGACTCTTCCAAGTAGATCCCTGAAGAGGCCAAAGCATGCTTTCCTAAATTCCAGGGCAATGATCTTACTTTCTTATACTTAAACCAGGCTCTCAGAGAAAGCCAACACTAATGTCACTAACCGACCAAATAAGCAATAGATTACATTAGTTTCTGTCAGAGACCATATAGCTTAAAGAAAATATTGCTAAACTGGCACAAATACAGTGAACTTCTTTATTGAAAAAGTTATTACCTAGAGAGTCTTAAAAAAAGCCCTCTCTGCCCAAAAATCATTAAATACCTAAAAGATTTAAGAAATAAGGTATCAAAAAAGTAATATAACATATCTTATTCTTCAGTTAGACTGACATTAACATAGAATGAATTTATTAGTAGTATATGAAGAACAGTTCTTATTAAATACAGTGCTATCTTTTAATTCAAATGTTTATTCACATTTCTTATTATTATCTTAATTATTATTATTGGAGCACACCATGCTTACAAGCTAATTCAATGAAATTGTATTTATGTCTTAAGCTTATCAGTTAGTGTTAGCTGGACCCAATTTATTTGTTTCTTTACATCTTCTTGATTGTTGTTTTCACTGATTAAATGTAGAAATTCCAAGTGCAACAACAGTACTGTGGAATTTTTGAAAGTTTTGCAAGAGCAGGCCATTATAACCAACAGAGAAATAAAACACATGGGTAACAAGGTACTTAAATTATAGTCTCAAATTTTTGACTGATTTTGTCTACTGTTTAATTTACTACTAATTTTCCTTCAAGAAGCTGTCCATCTCTTCCCTTCTTTGTCCCCCCTTCCCTTCTCTCTGAACCTAATGGCTTTGAAACTACTTTCATAAGTTTAAAAAAGTAAGAAAAGACATTCCCACTATCTCACATTTTGAACATGCAATTAAACATTTAGGGTTTTTTTTTTTTTCCCTGAAAGACCATGTCCTTCGTTACTACATCCAGCTATATGTTAATACTGGATTCAGATATCACTCCCTACACTTGGACAATTTATATATTGAAGAGCCATATATTTTACACCATATTGTTGGTATTGATACTATGTAGCCATAAACCTGTTTCCTTCCTTCCCAAATATTCTCTCGGTAGCAGTTTTTAGCCATTTTCAAGACTGTCACCTCAAAAGACTATAAACAGAAAAGGTAAAATGTCTTTCTTGACTTACACTACAGCATTTGATGTCAATGAACAAATTAAGGTCCTTGAATTAGTAATAGTGCAAAAAAACATCAGAGAATAAAAATTACCTTTCATACTCTACTCTATGAAGGGTTCAATCGAGTCCTTATATATTAATAATAACTGTTTAAAAGTTTTAGTTTAATTTAATTTGGTCCATTACAGGAATATTTACTTCCTACATGTCCTGGATCATCTTAAGTATCAAAACCTTTCTGTGAGTCACTACAGTATTTAATGAAATTAAACCTAAAGTCTTCACCTACAGCCGTGGGTGAATAATAAAATAATCTAATAGGAGACAAATAAACAATTTTCTCCCAAATCTAAACACCCTCCTTGCACAGAACAGACATATATCTAGCCTAGTCCCTAATGCTCTAAGAACATGGATTGAGCCATGCCATTCTAGCTACTTGGGAGCCCTTTAGTAAGTGGGTAGATGCATAATACATCTGAAGGCCCATTATCTAAAAAAAAAAAATTTGTAAAAAATAAATTCAGAACATGGTATTTTATATATCTGTACTACTATACTAGGAGTTCTAAGATTAGCTATGAGATACGTAAGCATGAGGTGATTCAAATACATGTAAGTTTGCTACTATTACTTCACAGTTTTCAAAATTCCTAAGAAAACTAAAAGATATTTTGACATTCATGCAGAAAGATATCTAATTTTAGTTATTTACTTAATTAAAGCAACATTAATGGGAAGTGATTTTTTTCATTTGCTGAAAGGATGTTCTTGACAAATAAAAACCTGCAATTTTGGACAAAGATAAGCCTAGGAGATGAAACTATGTAAAAATAGAGGCAAAATGCTAAGCAGAGTTATTTCAGTTGCCTGGGCCCCAGATTAATGCAATTTCACAATACTCTGTACTCAATAGCACACATCCTCAATTCCTACTTTAAAAACTGCAAATTTACATACATAACACTGAGGTTTTAAAATGTCGATATACACACAAACTCTCATTACATAAAAAGGCCCAAACACTCCACCTTTTTTAGACTCTCCCCAAAAATTCCAGACTAGTAGGCAAGAAAGTGGGTGCAATACAAGATCCTTGCAAAACCTTCACAGATAACAGCTTTAAACATATTCCATTTTCTAATTCACAGACTCAATCAAAAACTTTATGATATGGAGAACAGTACAATCATCATGATAATCAAAAGAGTAAATCTCAGAATCCTAGTATCATTAAGATTGGAATAGACCTTTAAGATCATCAGGTTCAACCATCAATGCAGCACTAACTCCAAAAAAAGTATTCTTACTAACATCTAATGCTAGAGGCACTAGCAACCAAAGTAGATGCTTCAATACTGACATGATCATCTATTTCTGTACCAATTTCCAGAAGAATTAAAATAAAAGGGTCAAATCCCTTCAGTACTCTTGATTAAGTGCCCTACTGGTTCATTCAATTTCCACTAAAAATTAAAAAGGAAAAAAAAAAAGCTCTTTTAATGAGTTAATTTATACATTTTATAGATGTGAATTTAACCCCATAGCAAGTAATGGAAATTGATTACTTCGTGCAGTATAAACAAACACTGAAAAAAAACCCCCGAAAACATTAATTTTCCCTCCCTTTAATAGCTTATTTAGTACTCTAATTAAAGTACCAGCAATGACACTTTCAGTTGTTTTACTACTAATCACTTCATTAGATAAACTAGTCATGATGGGCAACCAAGAACTGAAGAACAAGTGCTGTGGTTTCCAGTATGGACTAGGTCATAAGCAGAGTTTGTCTGTTTGTCAAAACACACTGACCATTCAGAATAAATCCACATTTGTTTTGTGGTGAACTAATAATTTGTTACTTACAGGCTGCACAAAACTGGATTAACAGAAAGTGGAAAGTTGCCACCCTCATTTTTAGATTTCTTTCCCACCTATAGTAGGCAGTCAGAGGAATGACCCTCGAAGATTATAAATGTTTCAGTCTCTCAGCTGATATCACAATTCAGAAGATAATACCCCTCTGACAGGATATTATGCCCTTTCATCTCTGCAGAGGTCGTCACCAGGCTCTGTCCTCTCTTACCACACGCCTGGCCCTAGCCGGAAAGCTCCCCGCCTCTTCACGCTGCGGCACCAGAAGGCTGAATGCCAGCGGGACCCACGGAACGGGGGTGACCGGGGAGTGCAGGAGGCCAAGCACAAGTTTTTATAAGCAGGCCCTGCATGAGCGCCGGGGCCTGAGGTAAGGGACTGCCCCGGCCTGCCGGGCCGCGGGAGGTGCCTGGATGGGCTCCGCCGCAGGCCACGGTCCCTGCGGCGGCTCCCGCCCACCGCAGCCGCTCCGTCTCGTCCTGCCCCGCGTCCCGACTGACCTGCGCCGCTGCCGGGCCCAGCTATGCGCGACTCCGCGGGTGCGCCGGGCTCAGCCTCGAGCCTCCCAGCGAAGCTCTCCGCGGACGGAGCCGCCTCGGGCGCTCTCCCCTCAGCCGCCCCGGCCCGCGGGCACCGTCCCGCCAGCCGGCTCACAGCGGCAGCTGCCCAGAGCGGCGGCCGCACGGATGGCAGCGCCCGGCGCGGCTGCGCAGGAAGCGCTCCGGGAGACCGGGACGGCGCGCGGGAAGGGCTCCCGGCACGGCGGCCGCGCCAGGGCGGGCCGCGCGCTGTTTGACTGACAGCCCGAGCAGCGAATCAGCCGCCGGGGTGAGGAGCAGCAGCCAATGGTGTTCCCGGGCCGCGGGGCCCGGCGGGACCCGGGCCGCCGTGCCGCCGTGCCGCCGTTTGCGGCTCGGCCGGCGCCTGCAGCGGGGTTCGCTCGGGGGCCGCTCGTGTGGCAGTGAAGAGACTCCTGGCCTGGGGTGGCGTGGCCACCGAGCAGCTTGGAGTCGAGGGCAGTCTGGGGTGGAGTCCATGGGGAGGCGGGAGGCCTGCGGAGTGTTTGCGGGCAGGATTCACAGGCGTGTGAGAGGAGAAACAAGCGGAGCGGGGAAGGAAGGCGGCAGCAGCCTGACAGCACTGCAGGCCGTGGTTCTCCAGCAGTTGCGCTGGTCCGTACGTGGTTGCTCGGTTAGTTCCTGGCATCGGTGTCAGGTCTTCTTACGGGCTCAAAAATGTTTCAGACGATTCAAAAGCTATAATTTGATGAGGCAAACTGCACTGTGAAGTTGGCTATTACTGTTCTGGAAAGCAAACTAAAGAGAGCTCTGTGAACAGGTTGGAGGGAATTGTCAGTGTTTATTAAATAAAAGTTAAAAGATACTCAAATAGTGATTTATTAATTTCCAAACCATTTCGTTTTGACATATTCATGAACACAGATTCACAGATGATATTAAGGGTTATAGTTCCTCAGATAACTTCCTGAGGTTATCTCTGCTGAGGGGGCATTCCATAGGCACATATTGTTGGATTCTGTACTATTTTTTTCTAACTCATGAGAATTTAGATAGCACTCGACTACCTCAGGTATCAAAACAAAATGCAGACATTTATGAGTATCGGGATCCTGAAAGAACCGTTCTGTTCAATATTTACATGTAGTTTTTCACAGTGATAAAAGCGGGCAAAACAGATGCGTAGCTTTGTTAATAATGAGTAATTCCTCTTTTAGAATACCTGCTTGAAGTGAATAGGGCTAATTCACATGATTTCACAAAAAGGGGATTAGATCTTTTTGTATGAAAAGTGCCTTTTAAGCAAAATGAGGTAACTATCTTTTGATCTAGAAAGACTCTTTTGTTTAATGGAAAGATATTGAGATGTAAAGCTTATTGCCACTAATAAAAACCAATCACCCCAAAATATTTAAATAGTATACTGTGTACACCAAGGTATTTGGGGTATTTTTTACTTTGTTTTTAAAACAAAACC
Organism: Anomalospiza imberbis; assembly: GCF_031753505.1. Classification (NCBI taxonomy): domain Eukaryota; kingdom Metazoa; phylum Chordata; class Aves; order Passeriformes; family Viduidae; genus Anomalospiza; species Anomalospiza imberbis. Next base: position 30,589,219 of record NC_089681.1, on the reverse strand, counting down.
ATGTAATAATTTCCTTCTGCTCAGAAGTAGTTAATTAATGAAATTAATGAAATGAAATTTATTTATTATCATTATTTTATCATTATATATTTGAATTAGCAACAAAGAAAAACACTTCCTTGTATGGGGCACTGTGGAGAGCTTCTCATTTAAAATCTTGTGAAGTGAGACTTTGTGTCAGGTGGGCACCGCAGAGGAAAGCAATAGAGGACCTGGAGCTAAAGAGTGAAGCAGGGTGCTGTTTCTTGGTGGGGCTGATACTGTGGCTGTCTCTGGGAGCCGTGCTTTCTAGGTGAACCCTTGCCTCTGTTTTGACCTGACACTGCAGAGGCAGCTGAATATCTGTGTCTGTCACAGGAGGTCTGAACAAAAGCTTGAAGGGCTAAGTTGTCAATGCTTGGAATACTTACAGACCCGTTAACGGGAAGTATCATAGGGAAGTGCTATGCAAGTTTTCCACACAGAGTAAGAGTTTTGACCTGTGTTCTGGAAGCTGAGTTTCAGAATAGTCCACGAGTAACTCTTGATGAAGACACCTTTTCTTATTTACTCCAGTTGCTGAAACAAACAGTAAATGAATAGGGATACTTCATATCCAAAGTATTTCCTAATTTCTGTACTCATCTGACACTCACATTTCCTCCTGCTGTTACATCTACTCTGTTCATATGGAGGTCATGTGGCCTTGATGCTGCTGAGAATTCTCTCTCTCTTCTCAGGCCTGAATGTGGATAAAGACAGCAAGTTCATTGCTGAACAGGTTGGTTTTACAGACTGGATAACCTTATTGTTTTGGAAACTGGAAAAGCACATGTTTGCTTAAAATACACTACAGTGATGAAAAAGGGAGTTTTCAGGTATGCTCTCTAAAGAAATAGCAAGCTAAGATTACCTTTCTCTTTGAAACACTTTAAACACCCCTTCCTCCATGCAAACAGTACTTTAATTATTGTGGTTTGCTGGTGGTTCAGTAATCAAAATGTTATTTGTAGCATCTTTGTAGTAGGCTGCACAGATTGGGAATTTTAGTCACTGCTGTTAATATTCTTCTTGAAGCAGAAAACCACAACTAAGGGACTGAAATATGAAGAAAGAGAGGGGGATGGAAGAAAAATGAAAAGCTAAAGCATACCTTTGTCCAAGGTTTTCATTTGTGTCTAACCTTCCCTGTCATTTCAACCCTTCTAATTCTTTCAGGATATGATAGAAAAATGTCTCCTCTGACTACAGAAAAGCACTCTCAAATTTCTGTGCCACTACTTGAAACACGGTGATGCTTTTAATGCAGACATTTTCCATGGCCTTAACTGCTCACAGGTCTGTACCAAACCAAAGTAGCCACTGTGAATACCTAGCAAGTACTGTTCATAAACAATTTTATAATGTTTGACCTTAAGAGTGACCTGAAGATTAATGGATATGTTGTATCAGTTTTAATGGGTCTCTTCTCCCTTGGATACACACATGTGACTCCCATTAGTCTTAATGGGAGTTATATGTGTGCCTAGAGGTTAGACAAGATCTCTAAAGGTGCTGTTATGCTCTCTTGTATTAACGATCTCATAATTGCTGAGGTGCTGCACCTTTGCATTGAAAGCAAACTAATTAAATTGCTCTAGTGCATGTTGGTATACTAGCATACCTGGCACGTATGTGTGTTTTCCTGTGGGCCCCTCAGTACACAGAGGTAGAAGCCAAATCAAATGTGGAATTTAAATTTTACATGTGGCTTGACTTTCTTTGTAAATTTTTTTTTTTTTTGGTAATCCAAAGTGAATTAATGAGTTTGATTGCTAAGAAAGATGATTGTGTGAATACAGAGGAAGAAGCTGAATGTGGTGTTTTATTTTATCATGAAAGCATGTATTGAGAAAAGGGACTGAATTGATTCTTATTTTGATGTTCCAAATCATGCACTTTGAAAAAAGACAGTTAGGTCTAGAGGATTAACATGAAGTTTGATGTTGAATTTTAATTATGGCTTTGTTACTCATTTCTTCCAAGAGTCTTTAGACAAAGCACTTCACCTTTCTTTGATTTCCAGGTATGTAAAATATCTGCTGGCTTCTTAGTGTTGGAGACATAAATTAATATCTGTTCTGTGCTTTGAAATTTTAAGATTGGTATGTTTTAACTGTATTCTGCTGGCATAATCATTGATGTACAGAAGGAGGAAAAAAATCATAGTAACCACTTGATACAGCCAGGCAGAAGCTCTGGTGATGATGCAGATCTCTTGAGAGGAGTGATTCTGCTCCATAGTTTATGATGCATAAAACAAGATATTGGTGATGAAAAATTTTTGGTATTTTAGACATATAATCTATCTTTTGGGCCAGGTTTTTCAGTGAAAGTGGTTGTACATAGGCAAATTGACATTGTATAGACATTTGACATTTTTATCAATCAAAATAGTGATTAGAATTTGATGATCAGTGTGGAAATTTGTGCACCCTATTCTGTGACTGTACATTTGAAAATCAGCCATGATGCAGTATTCTTTGAAGATACAAATTTGGGGAAAGAATGACTCTTCATATTTGCATGCTGGAAAAGAAGTGTTTATGTGCTAAACTTCACTTTTAAAATTGGCTTTTTGTTTTCTTTTTTCAGATTAAGGTATTATATAAACTCAATTTCACAATTCAGTTTTACTATTTGAGAAATAATAGATGCTGGAGTCTGTTTTGGGGTTTTTTGTTTTTGATTTGTTGTGAGGGTTTTTTTGATAATATAATTATTTTATTTTTGACCTTATGTGTTTCTTAGTTTCTAGTAGAAAGTAAAAAATATCTACTGAGACTATGGTGGTAATGTCTTTAGCTCTGTAACTTAAAATACCTGGAAAAATCTTGTGAATGGTTTTGTAAATATATTTCCTTACATTTGACTCTGGCGTATAAAATATATGGATCAAAATTTTCTTCCTCATGTAAATTGCAAACATTAATTTCCTTGGAATTTTTTTGTAATTTGTGATTAGTTCTCCAGTGCTCTTTAAAGAAGAAATAGTTAATCTTATTAGTGTTATATTTTAGGCTATGTAAGATAATACTTAAGAAAGCTGAAAGTTAAAACAAACATATATTAATGCTTATCCATAGAAAAGAATAAACAGGTCTATTTTGTAATCATGAGAAACTGAACTTCCAAGGTTTTATGTGTGTTTCTATTTAATTAGGATTCTTTGACCTAAATTCTGTTTTGATGACATACTGTAAACTTCCAGAAATAGGAGGTGTGTCCTATGTATTTTTACAATATCAAAAACTTGCACTCTTATGAAGAAAGCTTCTTTTGGGGAAAAATAGACTCCAAGCTTTGCTAGTGTCTAAGATCAATTTTCTAAGTAGAATAAGCAACAGCACCAAAAAAATTAGGTTTTGGTTTGTTGGATTTTGTTGTTTGTTTTTTTTTTTTTCCAGAATTACTATGCATATACTATTTTTGTCAATATAATGGTTAACTGAAAGTGAATAATTTACTCTCACCGTCATATTTTAAGGGTGATCAAATACTGGAGCAGGTTTCTCAGGTTATGGAGTCTCCATCCAGTTAAAACTCAACTGAACACAGCTGTTAACAACCTGCTTTGAGTCAGGAGCTGGACAAGACCTCAGCCATTCCGTGATTCTATAAATTGTGTAGTTGACTTGTTGACACTTTTTAATTGTTGGCCAGCTTTCAAATACCAGTTCAGATATTTCAAATGATAATTGAGATAGGGATAAAAACTACAGTCTTGAATTAAAAAGCACATAAACTCAAGCAGTTAACATAACATTACTGGCCTCATGAAATGTGACACTAACACTTGAATATATACAATGTGCTGTGTACAGTTTTTTTCAGAATGGAAAGACAGTACACAGTACCAGTATGCAAGCTGCCTATTTTTTTTAGCCTCCTTTGACATGCTACCTAAGTAAATACTGCTGTATTAATTGGGTTAATTATACATGATTACTTTTTATGTGTAAACTCTTGATTGCCTTAGGAGCTGCTTTTGTATTAAACATTCACAGTTCTGACATGACTTAAATAGTAAGACCTTATAAGAGTTTTTGTGTTAAATTATAAATGAATAATGGAAATATTAGGTCCTTTACTGAAAAGTTAACCTGTTGAAGCTAAGAACAAAAGTAAAGTATTAGGAGTTTTTGAATGATGGACTGATTTTGAAAACTACTATTGAGTAGTTCTGTATATATTTTAGTTCTGTGTCTGATATACTGAGGGTTACTGTAGCCAGCTGTTTTACCTCAGTTCTTTAAAAAGGTAGCTGAGCTGATAAACTAAAGTATGAGCTTGTATTTTATGCCTTAACTAAGAGTTGTAAGCTTTAGTGTTCTGGAAATGTAAATGGTTTAGGCATTGGCACCCTTGATTTGTGACTGTAGGTGTTACTGAAACAGTGCAAGTGGAAAACAGATCTCTGATACCATCTCAGTAGCAATCCATCTGAACTTGCCCCAAGTATAAAAGTGATTGGTGATATCATCTCAATAGCAATTTGTTTGCACTTGACCCCAGGGCTCTTGAAGATTTTAGAACCTTGTCATTAGGTAGTATTCCATACAGTTGTTGTGAATACCGAGTATATTAAAAGTTACTGATTATGGCTATGGAAAAGCTACTGATTATGGCTATGATATGTTGCATATGCCCAAATAATTTTCAGGATGATAATAAATCACTCTAGATAATTATTCCTGTATGAAATAAAAAAAAAAAAAAATATAACTCAAAAAGCTATTGTTGCTTTTAGTAACTTGTACTTTATACTACCTTTATTTTCACACTTCAGAGATGGGAGAAATGGGCTGGTTAAATTTGGTAACGATCTTTGGAAAGATTGATTTGATATGCTTTCTCAGGCCTATGTTGAACCCAGGTAGGAAAATGAGTAACTTAGTAGAAAAATGGTAGATGTCAGGGTGTGCATGGGAATAAGTTAAAAGGCACCAGAGCTTGTCTTATTATTTTGTATTTTTTATACAATAAAATTTAAATTTCACTGTGCTTTTTATTTTTGTTAATTTTTCCCATGGGACAAGGAACAGAGTCCAACTCTGCATTCATTTGTGAGTGAATAGTGTGTCCCATTCAGTTCATTCTGCAGCTAATGTCACAGAAAAATGCTGAAGAACTTGAGAGCTTTTTAACTCCATTTTCATAAAACATAGCTGAGATAAAGGACTAATCTTATTCTGAGTGAAGGTAAGTAATGGATAAACAGGAGTATTTCTTGGGTTTTGTGGGGTCCATAGTAAAAATAATTTCATCATTCTTTTCAAATGATTAAGGTTCAAATTATTATTTAAACTTTTCAAATAACTTCTCAAATTATTATTTAAAATTAGAGATTATCACCAAATGCTTCTTTGGAACATATTGGAAGAAATATTTAAATTGACTATTCATGTACTTATATATGCAAAATCATCTGTGTTCTGCAGATGTCTAAAAGCAGAAGCAGAACTAGATTTTAGAGGAAACCTGCATTATAGTCTGATATGAGCAGCAACTTAGATCACTTTGGTATCACATAAGTATAATGTTTTAGAGCCTCTGCCAATTTAAAAACCAAATTGATGCTAGATTTGTATAGAACAACATATTTGACTGACAGAAAAGGCTGTTATAGATGGATGTGATGTTCTATCCTTGTATAACAAGGGTTTTGACTGACAGTTTAACAATAGTACACTTTCCACCCCATATATTCTAAATGATTATTATTACAATACAAAACATTTTTGCTCTTGCTGTATATAGATAACATGTACACTTTTTGTGTAATAACATTCAAGAAGAAAGGGTTTCTCTTATGTCTTAAAGATGATGACAATTAATGAAGGCTCCATCTGACACTTATAACCAATGTCAAGGCTTGCTATTGTGGTGCATGGTAATGTAAAAACTATCAGGGTACTTAGCTCCTGGTGAAGGATCAGCATAACTCTTGACACATGCTATATGGTGGATGAAATAAATCTCCTTCGAGAGCAATAGAAATATTTCTTGAACTGAAGACTACCCTTTCTGTTTTATAATCCCTCTTTTCGGCTTTGCAATTCTTTGCATCACTATAAAATGCAGTTTTAATCTATAAAGTAACTGTGTAAAATGGTACTTATTAATGCAACAAATATGCTTTCTGTGCTTTGCAGTCAACATTTCTCTGAAATTATATTTAAGATTCTTCTTCAGAACAATAGCTAGAGATAAGAAAGGTATATTTTCTTATTTTTTCTTATTTGGATCTCATTTGTTTTGGGGGGACTATCCTTATCCTTTTCATTTTAAAATACTCATTTTGAATTCTTGGCATCCTTTTGCAGCACTTTACACAGGTGTCTCTTACTTTGTGTCAGTTTTCACAAGAGCAGGGGCAGTACCATGTGTCTACATTGTATTTGATAATAATAAAAAGATTATTGAAGTCTAAACTTCTCTGTAAACTTCAGTTTAGTGTTGCATGTAACTAAGGAAGACGGTATACTCTTTTATGAATCTCCCAACAATTAAAAATAGAGAAAGAATTGAATGGAAAAAAATGGGGTCACATTGATCAAAACACATCTACATCTTATCTTTTTGATTATCTAGATAAGGAAAACATGATAAACACAAAGATTGCTTTTACAATATAGATTTCTTGTTTAAATTGGCTTACTATTAAAGATATTTTTAAAGGACTTTTTATTTGGTAAAGGAATTAAATAGATTATTTGTTTCACCTCATTATGTATGATCAGTGGGATATTGGAATCTCACATTTATTCAACAAGATCTTATTTTTCTGTAGAAGGACAAATTCAGTGTATGTTTTATCAAGCAATAAAATTATTTATTGGCCTGGGACAGTGATGATGGTATTTCCTGCAAAGGACTAAAACGATCTTAAAAGAATATTTGCCCCATTACTGGTGGTGCCATTTCAACTCTTTGTCAGTTTTAGATGTAATACCAGTACTTCTCTAGCAGTGACTTGTGACTTGAAGGAAAGGATAAAAGTAATTTCAGATATAATATTATCCAGTTAGAAAACAATCCCTCAGAAAAATTGTAGTTTTATCAATATAGACTGCTAAGTTTTAAAGTGAAGCCAACAAAAAAAAAATCTATGATGTGGAATTATATTGATCTTCACATAGCTCATTATGATAACACAGACATCTGCTATTTAATTTGAGAGAGCACTAATGATAATCATCTATACAGGGGCCAACTTGTAGAGGTTGTTAAAGGCCATGCTTTGCTGACCACTGGCGATGTTTGAGTTTGTAAACTCAGTCTGAGTTCCAGTTTCTGAGCAGGATGTGTTATATTGGTACAGAATTGTCCTCTGTGTCCTCTCAGCTGGCAACATCTGTTTAATGCAGCTTTTCTTTCCCTGACATCATACCCACCTTACTTTGTGTCCTGATTTTGCTCATTGTCCTTCATGAGTAAATACACGTCTAAAACTGTCTTAGTTTCTTCCCCTTTTGATGATTTTTTTCCTTCTGACCTTTTGTATCATTGTTCCAATAGCAGTTGTCTGTCTAATCTACCTAATTGTCTTTGGTCTTCCCTGCCTCTTTTATGCTTCTCTCATCTATGAACTCTCAGTACTCAATTAGTGAAGGAACAAAAGGCACAGAAGGAAATGTTCCCTTGTTGTCTCTTCTTGTCTTTGGCATTGTAACAGCCTGGAACAGAGGCAACTACAAAAAGCTAGATTAGCTCCTTCATCTCCAGCTTGGAAAGTACTCAGTAGGGATTTTTTTTTAAGATACTTTTGCTTTTGGAAGGAACTTTTTGCTGAGCATATGCAAAACATAATTTATAAAGATTCACAGCTTGTCCAAAGGTGGGAGAATTTTTGCAGTGTTTGTGAACGCATGGTATTGAGATAGGGCATTATGTGATTAACTATTTTAAACTTCTGTGTTAAATTGTGATGAGGTTTACTATTTTAAGAAAAACACTTCCTCACTTTTGATAAGGACAAAGCATTTTCTTTATGCTTTATTTTGAAGTAAATGAAACATTTTTCTTGCTGTTCATATGTGTAATACTTTCCTTTCTTTAACAAAAAGGAGAAGTGTAGTCTCACATGAGCATAGAAACATGCCAAAAAGCAAGGATTTATTATTAGGGGAGCTGAAGAATTAGGTTTTAGAATGAGTTAAAGTCTGATGTTTTTAACCATTTACTGTGCAATGAACACCACTTACAAATATGTCTAAGAGAAACATACACATTTGTCATGTTACCTTATTTTTCTAATTAAAAAAGAAAAAAAATTAATCTCCTTAGCAGAGACATTTCCTCTCAGAATAAAGACCTGATTCTGGAGTCTCATAGATATTTAATTTGCAAGATAGCGTAATGAAAATATGTTAATAGCTTTTTCAACAAGTTAATAGCTTTCAAGTTCATACTAATTAGTTTGTTAGAATTTTCTATTCAAAAAATACTTTCTTTTTTCCCCCCAGTAAAAAGTAAGAATGTAACACAGTCTTATAAGGATTATCTTGCCAATAGTAAGGGTAAAATCAGTAGTATTAAAATCGTTAGAAAAAAATAATTGCAAATGAGTCTTGAAGGGAGATGCCATAATTGTCATCAAAGATAACTTTATGACATTTTTACAATAAAATCTTAGAGATTATAGGAGTGGATCTTGCAGACTTAAGTGAGCATTCTTGGGAACAAAGATGTGGAAGTAGACTTCTCATTGTGTCATGCCTGGTCCCAGGTGTCCTGCATTCCTGACTACTTACACCGGCAGTTGCAGGAAGGGTGAGTGGTACCCCATTGTCTACCCATCCTCGGTGGTCAGAGTACCATGAAATTAAAGCATACATCTTCACATTGACAAGATAACCCATACCTCTCCTTTTGTATATTATTTCTCTATTGTTAGAGTAGTGTAATACTTTGTTCAATCAAAAAAAATGAATTAATTTTCTTTTACCTTTCTTTTTTTTCTTTGCGGGGCAGGGAATGAGTATTGTATGTCTCCTCTATCCTGACACTGTAAAATCCAGCTTTTTGCTACCTTCTTCTTTCTTTGGTGTCTTTTAGTAGTACCCTTAGATCTTCTTAGAGCTTTCTAAACCAGTACTGCTTATATCCTTATATATTCACTCTGAAATACTTTGAATCCTTCTGCATTTGTTTTTATCTTTCTCATATTTTTTTGAAACTTATGCTTGTAGTACCCTCAGCTTCCTTTTGCTTCTGTGGGCTGGGCAAAATGCATCATGTGCTCGTCCTTATTCCAAAGAATGGATGTGCTGAATGAGCTGCTGGTTGTTGTCAAAGTGAATAACATCTAGTCTCCCTGTTCTACCGTATTCAGGGAATTAATAGAGATTATTCTCACTTTTCTATCCCCTGGTCCTTCCCATTTACTGACTATCACATCAGCTGTAATATCTTTGTGAACTCACATTCTCAAATTTAGTAGAACTAAGTCACTGTATTAGAATTTAAGGTATTACAGTCATAGGACAATCTGGAATTGGGGAATTTTATTTGAGGTAATTTACTGTGAACAAACATAAAAAAACAGCCTGAAGAGATGCCCTCCTTGGTTTGTTATTTCTTAACAGAGAGGGTCTCATGAGCCAAGTAGAGATTGGTGGCCATCTTGGCCAGAATGACCATGCAGTCAAGTTTAAAATCTCTGTTGATGGTAGGAAAAATGCCAACAAAACTTCAACCCTGGACATGAGGAGCTGAAGTCTATCTTAAGGGCACAGGAAAAGGCAATTCCAAAATGTCAGAAGTCAAGCAGACAAAGCAGAAGGCCAGGTTGGCTAAGCAGGGGTCTTTTGGAGATAAGGTAGAAAAGGAAGGCATATACCCTGTGGAAGCAAGGTCAGGTGACATGGGAAGAATACAGAGATGTTGATTGCCACTCTAGGGAGAAAATTTGTGTGGCCAAAGCTCAATTGGAGTTGAAGCTGGTCAGAAATGTGGGGGACATTTTTTAAAAACAGTTTTTTAAAATACATTAATGGCAAAAGTCAGTGCAGAAATTACATGGGCACATTAGATGATGAGGATGGTTACCCACAAACAGGGATATAGACAAGATGGAGATGTTTATTGCTTTATTTTCCTCTGTCTTCAGCACCAGTGATGGACTAAAATGGTCCCAGTACCCTGAGCTGGAGGACCATGAGTGTGAGAAGGATAAACTCCAAGTTGACCCTGAAATTGTAAGGGATCTGCTGTTCTAGCTGGACTGCTATAAATATACGGCATGATGGGATTTATCTGCCAATAGCTAAAGAGCTGGCTGAAGACTCACTTCAGTGCCTGGTAAGGTTATGCAGAAGATTTTTCTGGCAGGTATTGCACAACACCTGAAAGACAGACAATGCAGTCATTGGTCACAGCCAGCACGGGTTCATGAGGGGAAGGTTCTTCTTTTCCAACCTGATTTCCTTTTATGACAAGGTAACCCACCCAGCTGAACAAGGGAAGCCAATTGATGTAATCTTATTGGATTTATGTAAAGCTTTTCATACCATCTGTCACAGCATCCTTCTGGATGAAATGTCCAGCCCACAGCTCTATAAGCACATCATGGGATGGGTGAGCAGCTGGCTCATGAGTCAGGCACACCAAGGGTTATAGTGAATGGGAAGACATCAGACTGACCTGTCACTGGTGGAGTTCTGCAGGGCTCTGTCCTCAGCCCTGTGCTCTTCCAAGTCTTTATAAATGATTCAGGCACAGGACTGGAAGAGATGCTGAGCAAGTTAAGTTCACAGATGATACAGAACTAGGAGGAGCTGTTGACTCCCTTGAAGCCAGGGAGGCCCTGCAGAGAGACCTTGACAAATCACAGGACTGGGCAATCACCAACCGTATGAAGTTCAACAAGGGAAAGTGCTGGATTCTGCACCTGGGATGGGACAACCCTGGATGTACTGGAGAGTGAGATGCTGGAGAGCAGTGCTGTGGAAAGAGAATCTGGTGGTCCTGGTCAATGGCAAGTTGAATCTGAGTCAGCAGATTCCTTGGCCCTGGAAGCCAGGAGGGCCAAGCATGGCCTTGGGGGGCATCAGGGACAACATTGCCAGCCGGGCAAGGGAGGGGATTATCCCGCTTTGCTCTGCACTAGGGTGGCCTCATCTCGAGTGCTGTGTGCAGTTTTGGGCACCACAATATAGAGAGCTGTTATAGAGAGTGTCCAAAGGGGGGCAATAAAAATGAAGTGCGTTGAGGGGAAGCCAGATGAGAAACAGCATTTGGGGTCCTGTCTTTATGTTTTTAATTAGTGGTTCTTCTTTCTTATGGATCAGCTGTTATAATTCCTAGTTATGCAATTAACTGTCCTCATTTGGGGGAAAAACAGTTTAAGACTTACATTTGGTTCAGAGTTTTTAGGAATATGAAGTTCTGGTCAACATGTGAATTTTCTTGTTAAAATTGAAGCTTTTTGTTCATTCAGACTTCTCTCAAATTGCCTACTTTATTGTGACTAATGTAACTCTTCAGAAAAAATCCTCTGTCTGAACAGAGTCTCATTTTACATTTGTTATAATTGGCTAGGTCACTTTGCTTTTACATTTTTATCCTGATAGTATTTTTATTTTGTTCCAGAAAATTTTTTTATGGTCCCATACCTTTTGGAATATTTTTTTTTTTCCCTGTTGGTCATTATAAGGTTTCAGCATTTTTTCAGTCATTTAGTCTTTAAGCTTAACTCTGTGTAGTTATTAGTTTCATGTGAAATCTGGTTTGGTCAAACACAATACTGTTTTAGCTCACTTGTAGGAAATTTATAAAATCCGACGTGTTATAGGACCTCCAGTTTTAAAATATTGGTATAAAAATTATTCATTATATACTTGAAACCGTGTTGGTGCTTTGCAAAGGAGACAAAATCCTGTTCACATGGGGAAAAGAATGGAGCTGTAGAAAATGATAAATATTGTATTTTCACTGTGAGTTAGAAAAATAATTTTACTTCTTCCAGTCTTGGTGGCAGTCATGAGTTTATGGAAGGAGTTGAATGAGGCAAAGAAGTTTGTATAGCAAACAGGGTTAGAATTGTACAAGGAGCTAAAATTTGTCTTGGTAACCATCCAAAAGCTATACCCTTACGGAAACCACGTTGTTAGTGTGTTACAGAACCTTTAACCTGTAGTTCAGTCTAAACTTTTAATAAAAGTATGAAACCTTGCCCTTTTCCTCAGCTGTTCCTTGGAGCTACATTTTAAATATTTTCATTCTGTTTAGTTGGGGTTTTTTCAGTACATATTAACTTACATAGTCATGCTTATTATGACAATTAGGAAGAAAGGAGTGATGAAATAATGTTGAAAGATTAGGAACGAATGAGAATATAAAATCACGGTAAATGCCAAAATTTTGAATGACTTTTTAAATTATTTTTTTCTTTTGTTTTCAGTTTGTTTGTGAGTAAGAATATTTCAGGTCTGTATAAATTACTTAAATGATCAAAATACAATTTTGCTTCAAACAGATGAATATTTTGCAAGACTGCTATGATGAAATTGCTCAGTCCAATGATTTTTTTTTTTTGAAACTAGACTAGATAACTAATGTAAGATCATTTTTCCAGCTTTATGGTTGTTTTTATTCTGTCTTTCTGCTTCTGTGTTTGATATGTATGTTTGCTTCTGTGTTTGATATGTATGTTTGCCATACATTCCTCCACAAGCTTAGGTTTACTGTTTCTCAGAAATATTTGCTAAATTGGATTAACATTATCACCATGACTGAGATAAATTAGAATGCTAATTTGTCTAAAGAAGTTTATGAAGAGAGTTAAGTAAAACTTACAGCAATGTAGAGGACGTTTCTGGGGGTAGAGTCTTTCATCTGGTAGAAAGCTGAGCAGTTTGATGCATGTTAGGTGAAGTTAGGCAGATTTAGGTAAGAATTTTATACTCAGGGTACTTAACCAGTGGAACAAATGGTTTAGGAATATGATAGGCTCTTTAGAGTCTGAAGTCCTTTAAATAGGAATTGGAAGTCATCAGTACAATAAACTGTTCCTTTAGCAGGATTTTATAGATTTAATTTGGAATCATATAATTATGTTGTCTGCATTATTCAGGAGGTCAGCATAGATGGTCATGATGATTTTCATAGCCTTAGGTTCTCTAAATCTACAATTTGACCTCTTACCTATGTGAGAAAGAGTAAAATAATTATCAAGGCAAGTAAAGAAAGAACACAGTAGACCTGAACATGAATGATACTGTGTCAGAAGACCTGTCATTCATTTCTTAGATAGCTGCTCAGAATGATATTCCATAGGTATGGCACTCAGCTAATGGGAGGAAGATACTGAAAATAGGACCTGTGAGGGGATTTTAAAAGCATATCTGCGACTTGCAGTGCAAGCCTATTCACAGTGTGCTACTAATGAAGTTATTAGGAGTGAAACTACTGGTTCTATATATTATTTTTATATGGCATGTAAATATATTAGCTGAAGATGTAGTGTTAATTTGGTTGTCTCTAATGTGAACATTGTGTTGCATGGCCTTACTGTGCCCTTGGAGCTGCAGTTGACTTTCTTGGAAGGATTTTATTTTTTAGGAATTTCTCCTTTTCCTGCAAGGAAGAAGCTTCAATTAAATAAATGTATCATGCATTTAAATTTATTTTGGAGCAACTATAGCACTTTTCTAGAGAATTCTTGCTTTTAACTAGAGTTTGTTAATTTAGTTTAATAATGGATTTTGTGCATCTATATTGTCTCTGACAGACAAATTCATTTTTACTGACAGTCAATAAAAAAAGAGTAACCAGCTAATATGCTAACATGCTAATATGACTCTGCCTCTCATATTTTGACTTGTGTGCAGTTGGTAGATATACTACCAGTATGGTTGATTATATCTGGCTTAACTTTTTAGAGGAAAAAGGTTTGTAAGAATGGAAGGTAAGAATGTAAGGTAACCACTCCAGCATCTCTTTAGCTCCTTTAGTATGTCTTTCTTCAATAAGAAAGCAAAGTACCTGAGCTGCAGGTGGAAAGACACTTGCTTCATCTTTCATTTACACTCTGAGCATGTCTCCTTTTATCAGGGCATTCACATGATGTAGTGAATCCTTTCCCTTGTTTCCTGTGAATAAGCATACAAAAATGACCACCTTGCTGAAAGATGGGAAACCTGGTCTGTAAGTTCACAGTGCATCAAGAAGAATGTAGGATGGGAGTGTGGAGTAAGGGAAAAGAAGCTGGTGCTAAGTTCTGGTGTCATTGAAAAGTGTTTCATTGTCATCCTCCCTCATTCTTCTATGCTGGGAAAGAGAGAAATGCTCCTGTCCTCCTTGAGAGTTTCTTCATTCTCCTGCAATGGAAGTCAGTCTCAGGAGAGATGAGAAACAGCCATCTGAACCCTGGAAGAAGAAGCAGCCGTAAGTTGAGAGAAGCAGCAGTGGTGTGTAAACAACCACTTCCTCCTCATTGGGAAACAGCAAGAGTTGATAGTCAGCCAGGTCTTGCATCTTCTCAACAATGTTTACACATGCATAAAGCAAAATGTGAATATGGGATAATAGATGTTTTTAGAAAAGTCTTAAAAAAAAAAAAAAAGGAAAGTCTTGACTTGCATTTGCATAAAGGTGCCAATGCTTACCACTACCTCATTTAATTACATATTGTAATGTGGCTTCCTCAAATAAAATATTCAAAATTAAGAGCTAAAAACACAAGAATCTATAAAACTAACTGAAATACCATAAACAGGCAAATTGTTCTCCATCTGAAGCAATTTTCATTGTGCTTATAAATTACTAGATAGAGTATGCTATCCAAGTGCCATATCATTTGTTAGAGTTTTCTTTAGCTCTAGCTGTGTGTTGTGTAAATTTTAGCTGAACTGACAAGTAGTGTATCACTCCTGGGCATGTCTGATGTTTCTACCCTGAGACCATTTTCTAGAATTATAGGAGGTAGCTTTGCCAGCTATCCTGGTGGAGTGATGGATTTACAAAGGCAATACCCCGCATAAGCAAACAGCTTGTCCATTTCAGCCCTGAAGGCTAAAAAAACTTAAAATGTAAAAAATGTTGAAAAAAATTAAAAATTGAAACATTCTTTTAGGTCCCTTTATTTAAACGACAAGTAGCTTAAAAACTTGTATGTAAAAAATTAATTCCAACTTTAAATGTATTTTAAATTTGCCACTTATATAAATAACACATATATATTCATAATCTATTATTTCTGTGATTTATACTTGGAATTCAGTATATATAAATGAGATACCATAAGAGATTGTGTTCCTTTCTGTGAAGCAAAATCAAAAGTGGAAAATAAGGTACTATACAAAATGGTATTTTTATTCTTTAGTGTCAAAACAAGACATGGCTAGTTTATTTATTTTAATGTTTGGTTTTAACATGGCAACATTTGTTGTTTTTCCTATTATATTAAAAATAAGATCATTTTCATCCTGTGCATACAAAGCTGCAAACTTTCTGTTGCATGTTGCTGTATGTTATGAGTAGTAATTTTTTTGTTTGTTTTCTGCGTCTCTTGTGCAATCATGGCAATCATGATTGCCATATTGCATGGTGCTTCTTGCAGAATGTATCCTGGAGCACATAATTAACATCACACAGTAATTTGGAATAAGTGCTGTTAAAAATCAAGATAACATCCCAGTTATTTTGCTTTCTTTTAACCTTCACAGGTGGTAAATAGAAAAGGTAAATTAAATAGTTAATTTTGGGTTTTCATTTTTATTCCATTTTAGTATATTCTGTATTTTTATAGCAATTTGGTTTAGTAAACTTTTTTTTTTGTGTATATTATAATAGCTTTTCTTACTGTATTGCTTTTCTTTTAAGACAATCACAAGATATATTTTAGGAGTTCTGGTGTTTCTCTATTTCAAACAAGGTGCTGCACATAACCTGATTGTGTACCTATTTTGTAAATTTTTTAATATGAACTTGAGATTTTCTTTAGTATTTTTTCATCTCATGTCACACATCTCATGTTTTTGATACATTTTTTAAAATGGTGTTTTTAGGCTTCCAAATGGAAGTAGAAAATATTTTTTATCCATTTTGCTTAAATATAAATAATAAATATGTAATTAAATTTAATATTTTAGCTTTGTAGTTAAATATGCAACACTGTTTAGAAAACATAGGTTTTTGATTTTGCTTTACACTGTGTGAGAAGAGTATGTAACATTAATTTATAATAGCAATGAAAAAAAAGTGTCTTGAGATGAGAGAGTAAGTTTGGATTAGATACTAGGAAGAAATTCTCCGCTGTGTGCGTGGTGAGGTCAAGACCAGGCTGGATGGGGCTTGCAGCAACCTGGTCTAGAGGAAGGTGTCATTGCCCATGGCAGGGGATTTGGAGCTACATTATCTTGAAGGTCCCTTCCAACTGTCAGAGAGTGAAATGTTTTGATTTATGGCTTAAACAATTTTATGAGGCTTTTGCCTATTATAGCAAAACTGTGTAATGAAGCTGCCCCATGGAAGTGCAATCCAAATGGGCCTCCTGACTGAAACTCTGAACTGTGAGTCAAACTGCCTAAGGCTATTCGAGATAAGAAAAAAGGGACACTATTGTTCAGTTCTGGAAAGTAATGGATAAGGCTGGGAGAGCATTGGAAGAGCCAAGCTCAGCAGCTTCAGCGTGGAAGCTATAGCTCCAGACTTATCCATTGCCAGGTTTGCAGAGAATCTCCCCTCAGCCCAGGGCAGAAGAGGAGAGGTTTTGTGTGTGTCAAGTAGCCTCTGATGAGAGGCAGTGAACGCCCATCCTCCCTTACACAAAGTGGCTCAGCTGCAGGGCCCCCCACTGTGGGAAAGGCACATCTACAGTACATTAACACGAGTGGCAGGTGAGGGGGTGTCATGGTCTATTCAAGGCCCCCAGAAAGGTACCACAGACCCTGCATCAGAACACTGCACATAATGCAAAATTTTGCAACTGACTTGAAGTCTTGTAAGAGACAGTGTCAAATTTGCATCTTCTCAGGGGAGATACCTGGGCATTACCACCTGGCCCAAATGAATATTAATCCATTGGATTCTGTATTTTTTGGTGGGGAACCATCACCACCAAGAAGACCAGATGTTGGGGATCAACGCGATATTATTGGGACCCATGGAGTGCTGGTATGTTTCTAGTTAATCTGTCCTCCTGTCCTGTCTCCCAGCCCTCCATATTCTTTCTCCCTTTCTCCCTACATATCTTTATTGGGTCTATGTATGGATATTTTTATTCTGGAATAAACATGGCCATGGATAAACTTCTAGTGATATAAATTCATAATTACATTATATAAACAATTTGAGGTACTTGCGCCATGTGCAAACTCCCATATGCTGTGCCAGGAAGGAATTCAAGTTGGCTGTGCTAATGAATTAATTCTCCCTGTATGAATATAAAAAGAAGCAAAGTCAAAAACAATGTAAAAAGCATGTTAACATTGCTATAAAAAGTAAAAACCATCAAATATTTTTAAATTTTATGTGCTTTACAAAGAAACAATGAAGTTATTATTTGATTGTACAGTACTTAATTGAATATTTTGAAAACTTTTCAAAGTAAAGCTTTCATATTTAGAAAACTAAAACCATTCAAATCTATATATTTAATCTGTTATTAAATAAAATGTAGTTCAGACCAAGTAAAATTCTAACTTTAAGGTGTTCTACATATGGTTTGTTCCTTATGATAAACAACAAAACGAAGCTATCATGGGACTAACAAGGACCTTAAAAATTTAAAGCCCCACCTCTGGTAAAAAGCAAGGTGTGACTCTGCTGGTTATTTCAGTGCTGTAAACCTTCCTCTCTGTGTTGAGAGATAGAAATATGAGTCTTTCTCACACTTTGCAAACTCATGCTCAAAAACACATTCATTTGTAATGTGAAACCTGATGTATTTCTCCATTATGAAAGCAGAATAGCTATCCCTGTTCAAAGAATGCTTTTTCTGAGTTTTCCCAATTTAAGTAATACTGAAGATTATGGAGTTATAGAAAAGAACTTCGGGTGTAATGGCTGTAATAATGAATGTCCTCCATCTTCCTGCTGCTGGTTGCAGCATGTAAATAATATTTGTAAACACAGTCAAGATTGAGTGATGAGAATAAGCCAGAGGTAGATACTGCTTAGATTATTATTGTAGCTGACAGAAACTGTCATCAATGTAGAGCTTGAGACAATGGGGTTAAGATTTTACAGAACTATTTTTCATCAGTTTCTTAGATGCATAGTAGTTTGCAACAGGATTTAACAATGCTGATTTTATAAATCCAAGTCATACTAAAAATGCAGAACACTGAGGTGAGCTGCAAACCATTTACCAGCTGTGCGTATTCCCCTAATGGTACCCTGTTACATTGTATGCACTAACACAGCTTGAGAACTGCTGGTGTGAGAGAAATTACATGGTTGGGCCTCAGAATTATATTTTATTCCTCGTTGTTGATCTTGCTATGGACATTTTCATTCCTAAGTAGCATCTGCTCTGCTAGTCTTAAATGATGAGTAAAGAAAGTGGGAGCTTTGGAATCAAACCATTTGGCACTGTAGTAATGTGGGGATTGCTTAATGTGTGGATTGAGGACATGAGACAATTGCAGAGTAATAGACATTACAGATGGAAAGAGACCTGTTAGGTCATCCAGGCTGTCTCCTTACAAATTCAGGACTATTCCCTACAGAACATTTTCCAACATTTTGTTCAGTTTGGTTTTAAGTATCCTAAATTATGGAGATTCCACTACTTCCCCTGGGATGCTTTTTACTGCTTTGCTGGTCTTATTGCCAGTGTTTCATGATACTCTGACATAATCTTTTCTCTACTTTTAAAAAATTATAATTATTATTGATACTCCTTTTTAAATTAATTTCAAATTCTTTAATAATTATAAAAATCAGTCATATAAATATTATGTGTAATTGTTAGTATCCCAGTGGCTGTATGTGATGTCACACTCTGTAGTGAAATTTTATTTTAAATTTTCAAATATTTTTCTTTACACATCAATATTGCTGAGTGTCTAATCACTTCCATTGGCCTTCTCAGTACACTTATTTACTTACACTTACTTAATCTGTGTCTGTGTGTGAACACACCAAGTGAACTTTTGTGATTTCCTGGTGGCCAAATGAAATGTTAGGAAATATTTTGGGTGCATTGGTATGGACCTAGGCTTAGGTTTTCTATATTATTTCAAGGATTTGCAGTGACAGTGCAACAGTGGGAAGAAGGAGTAAGTAATGTGTGTACATTGGTGGTATTCCTCTGTACAGCAATGTGGAAGTAACTCCTGAATGCAGAAATTACTTGATGCTGAATAGCTTCCCATATAATCTTTACAGTTATAACATTAGATGTAGGTTGTCACTGTTACAGACATTTACAAACTGATTTTGTGGCATTAATTTGGGGCTCAAATATTTCCTGATAGCTCTTTTCCCACACTTTTTTTTTTTTTTTGTAATGCCAGTGTAAAACATCATAACTCTTGAAGGAGAGTAGCTGTGTTTTGTTTTCAAATTTTGTACAGACATTAATTCCCACATGTGTTCATTATCTGGGGAGGTGATTAATTCATTAGGCTCCATTAGCAGTTTGATCAGTTGCTTTTAGATACTGCTGACTTGTCGCTGATATTAAGAACTGTAAGATGCTTTGGTGTGAGACATCACTGGGGAGTAGTGGTCAGGTGAAATTGAGACTTACCAAGCCTTTTAGTATAAGTCACAAGAAAGAATGTATTTTCTTTCACTGCCAATATGTTGAAACTAGAAAATCCTGGCATTTAACTTCTAAAAATAAAAAAGACTGGAGGAATGAAGAATCCATCTCCATCATCACATTTTAGATTCTGTTCTTGCAAAACTGTTTTCCAGAGTCTGCTCTAAAAGGAAGGTGTTCCTTTGTAAACTAATTATTTATTCATGCAGTTTGGCATTAGTTTCTAATGTTTCTTTTTGTTTGCAAATATGTTTTTATTTTGCCTTAGTCAAGTTTGAGTTCCATATGATGAATTCATATTTGAATGCACTACAACTGCTCCAGTGATGCTTTCTTATCTACTTTATCTTCCAAAAACCATCATCCTGATTTTCTTGTTGATCACATATATTCAGTTATTCCTAAATATATAAAGTTCTGGACCAAGCCTTCATGTTGTCCCTTTAGATTTCTGTTGTGGCTATGAGTAACTTGATTTTACTTAGCTGTCTGATCTCAAAGCCATGGAAAAACTGCAAGTTATAATGTGTTATTTGAAGCAGACCCACTTTCTGGTGTATTACATGTGCCAGAAATACAAAATAGAATATGTAAAAAGAAATTAAAAGTCTAGGTCATGTGACTCTTGTTTGAAAAATAATAAAACCAAAGCAAACCCAAGAAACCTTGCAAAAAAAAAAAAAAAACCAAAACAAAACAAAAAACCAAACAAAAAACCCAAACACAACAAAACAAGGCCAAAAAACAAACAAACAAAAACCCACCCCACCACCAAGAAACCTAGCACCCTTAAAATTCTAAGGTAAAATATACAGAGGTGTGAATTGACTTGCCACCAACAGTTGCTGTGAACAACTGGGACATGAGTAAAAGGGCCAGAGTGACACATTTTGTGAGAGCTGCCCTCAAATATATGTTCTAAATTGGGAAAAAATTTTTCAAAAAAATGAGAAAACGGAGCTTTCCACTCCTGTGACCAGTGACAGAACTCAAGGAAAGATCATGAAGTTGAGTAAGGGGTGGCTTAGGTTAGGTATCAGGAAGAGCTTTTTCATCCAGAGGGTGACTGAACACTGGAAGAGGCTCCCTAGAGAAGTGGTCACAGTATCAAGCCTGACAGAGTTCAAGAAGTGTTGGACAATGCTCTCAAGCACATGGTGTGACCCTTGTATAGGGCCAGAGATTGAACTCAATAATTGATCTTTATGGGTCCCTTCCAACCCTGCATATTCTATAATTCTAAGTATGATGCATTACTTTCTTATACTACAAGCTTTAAAAAGTCTTTCAAGTTGCATTAGTCATTGCTGTCGATACTGCTTTGAGCTATGGTTGCACTTTTTCTTTGCAATTTTGCCTTTTCCTGTTCGGACTCTCTAGTTCTCACATCCACTCTGTGTTCCTTCCAAGTGAACTGCAAGCTGCCAGATTCAAATGTCAGGCATTTGCCGCAAGACCTCTCTGTCTGTCAGTTCTTATTTAATGGGGCAGAATTACTAGCTGTAATCATCCTTTAAGTCCTTAATTATGCTCAAGTGCAATTCTGTCTCAGTGTTCCATGTCATGATGGACCTGATTTGTGGTTCTGCATGAACTATGATCCTTCTTTATGGTGGTCTTGTGCTTTATCTAAGGCTTGAGCTGATTCCATCTCTTTCCAATTTAACGCAGTCATGTAAGTGTAGAATAGTAATGTCCAGTACAAAATATTTGTGTCACGTGTGTAGATTCTTTTTCTTCATCTGCAGACACAGGTCTGCTGTAAACAGCAGGACTATTTTCTGTAACAACAAGGTGCGGAAAGCGATTTCTGGGTATAATTTCATAGTTAGCTTAAAATATTGCTTGCTGTCCTTCCCATCTACACGGTAATACAGAGCACCTTTTTTTTTCAGGCTAAAGGTCCAGGAAAATGAAAATCAATGTTGTTCATGTGGGCACAAGGTAGCTGCTACAGCACAAGGAGTTTCTGAAACCACTTCTAGAACGTGAACATTGTGGGTTTTTTTCAGGAAGCCCATCTCTGGTTTAATCTGCCATGTGCATATTTTCAGTGTGCCCCCTCTCACAGAGTTTATCCTTTTCAATTTTGAGAAAAACACCCAATCACCCAACTAGCTATTAATTGCAGCAGGAGCCTCTGAATTCATGTTACTCTTCACTTTGCTTAATAATCTGTTGCAGGTCACATTCAGCCATGTCCTCACAGTTCTTCTGTGCCCCATTTAGATATAAGATGGAAACACTAATTATAAATTATGTGTAATTGCAAGGCAAGTAAAACCAAGCATTATATGTGGTTTTGGTGCCCCTCAAATATATTGAGATTTGGGAAACTTATATGTGTTTGCTTTCCATGATATAATCTGAAGTCTTGGGCCCATGGAGCCAACATCCCTGACTGTGCACATCAGCAAATACAAGGCATTTAGATGCTGTGGTTGTTGGGGGTCTTAGAGGGATTCCAGTGCTAGATTAAAAAAAAAAAAAATCCATTTCTATGGAAATCACAGTCTCCATTATTGGCATCAGGCACCTAAAATCTGTAGGCAGAAGAGCTACTCATTGTTACACATGCCAAAATACTGCCCCACATACCGGTGTCCTTCCTCCCCACCTTGGCTAATATATCCAGCACCCTTTGGATATTGTCTTTTTTCTTTATCTGAATTAAGGGCCAGAGGGAGATAAAAGTTTCAAAATGTTTCCTAAAGTACATACATTTTTAAAAATGTATTTATTTACCTTTTCAGTCTAATGGGAAAGTGTTAAAGCTCTTTATGAAAAAGTGTGAAATAACCTGGCATCCTGGTTGCAACTTACAGTCCCCATGCTGGAGACTGAAATGTACTTGAGCCCAGTCACTAAACTGCATCCTCATAACATATGTTTAGTAGAAAAATTCTCAGGTATGTGGTGGTGCTATTTACATAATTTAGATTTTTGATCGCCTGTTAAAATTTGGTTATTAAGGACAGAAAATGTATCAAAAAGAGAGATTTTGTATATATTTCCACTGAATTATCAATTTCACATCTAACTGCCAAAATCCTTTTTTTACTAAGGAGAACTTTCTCAACACATCTTTTTTATAACTGTGCTGTTCACATCATTCATTGGTGATTTTAGTAAATCTTGGTATCTTTTACCAAGGGTGGAACTTTATAGAGCTACTTCTCAGCAGATGAACATGAAAATGAAACTAGAATTTCTTATGTTTACAAAGTCTGCTAGTATTTTCAATAATGATAACTTAGGATAGATAAGCACCTGTAGCTTAAAAACTGATTGATATACAATGTTTTGACAGATTTTCCTTATTGTTGCTACAGTTGTTGATGGCTGATGGTTGCTCTAAAGGTTAAGAGTTATTTTAGCATGGTTTGGTGAAGAAATCTGTGGGGTTTCAATGAGTTTCAATTGCTGCTGGGGAGGGTTTTTTTGTGGTTTTGTTGTTCTGTTTGTTTTTGTGGGGTTTTTTTTGTGTGTGTATGATTTTTGGCTTGTTTTGTTTTTTTTTTTTTTTTCTTTTGTTTTGGTTTTTGGTTTGTTTGGTTTTTCCCCTCCATAAAATATATTCCTTGTAAGTGTGCATTTATATTGAGAGATGAAAAGCAGAAGAAATAATTTGGCCTTTCACTGTTTAATGCATACTTCTGTATAATTTTCTTCAATGAGGTTTACTGGATTTGAGAAGTATTTAGTGAATATTGAACACCTATAATATATGTCCTTTTGACCAATGGTGAACTGTAATTGTTCTTTCTTAGTTAAAGCACTTCCACATTAGAAAGATGATGCATACACAGTGTTTTAGATGTTAATTGTTTCTTACTGATAGATTTTTACAAGCAAAAGCAGAAAATTTGGTGATTATGGATACAAAAAGTAATTGACACTGAAGATATCTTTACAGAATTCGAGTTGCTATGGGCAGCTATCAAGAAAATTACCACACAAAGTGAAATCTTACTGTAGCCTTGGAGCATGTTAGTTTTGTCATGAGTCACATTTTCAGGGGTTTTCAACATAAACACAGACAGATTAAAGTGCACCAGCACTTCCTTACTATCTGGGAAAGGCAGTATTCTTTCAGGAGAGCTTGACTGAAGTGATAGAAATTGCATAGGACTGAGAAATTGAAGTGCTAATTATCTTAGCTCTTTAGCAGTACTGAAGTAATCCTCTCCCACCCCCCAGATCAGCAGGAAGGGAGATCTCTTCTTAGCAATGACAATAAATTATTGGTGTGGGTTACTACCTAGTAACCACAGTAACAGTGGTCATGGATCCGTTTTCTGTTCTAAAGGTGATGTACAATATAAACCCAGTATGTGATTCTTGGTCAGAAGTGATCAAAAAAGTCAAAAGGAAAGGCAAATGCTCCACCTGTGTCATGGTGCTTCACCTTCAGAACTGATCTGCATCCAACCTGTCCACACAGTTGCATTGCTTTGTAGTTTGTCTTCAGTTATCTCCTATGAAACAAAATAAGAATGGCTATGTGGAGGACTGACGGAAAGAGTTAGCTGCTGCCACCAGTGTTATTCATCTACCTTGCATCAACTGATGAAACTTGGTATGTTGTCAAGATGCCAGCCAAAAACTAGCTGTGAGATGAATTAATTACTTTGAGGAAGGCAGTCTACTCTTACTTACTTTTTTATTTACTCCTCAGTTATTGAAAAGATTAGATATTTACTATGCACACAGAATACAGTTGAAATTTACAAATCAAATATTGTCTGGACTCAGTGAATTTATTGTGCATTTGCAGATTGCCTGTTGTATGCATATTTTGTAGAAATGCAAGCAGTGGGATTCAAACCTGGGAGAAGTTAGTATGTTAGCAACTTGCCACTTATATCTTGTTCTAGAATATTGTTACTCTTCAGTATACTCAGCAACATTCAAAAGAATTTTTTTTCTGCTCATGTTCTTGGAGGCTTCTTCTTCTTGTTCCCATTGACTTACTTGAGTGGGAGTGTTTGGCTGTCTCTAGCAGTCTGTCTATAATTTAATGGGAATCCTCAACTTGTTCTCTTTGGGCCAAAAATTCACAAAGAATGTCCAGCTTTTCAGCCTCATTACTTAATAACATAGCTTAGCTTTGAAATTTTACTTACACCTCTTAGTTGCTGGCACAGTGTTAAAACCTACGTGTTATATTTTCTGAAGCTGCCTCCAGTACAGTGAATATTGAAAGAAAAGTTAAAAAAAAGCTATAACAAACAAGAACCTCAGCAATCATAAAGAATTAATCTTTATAGATAAAAATTCCCAACTCTATGCATGCCCCTGCCTTTTTTTTAATGTGATGATCTACTTTCCAATTGCACCATTTTGCATGTGCACATGAGCTGTTGCTTAGTTCAAAGTCCTCTGAACAGGTTATGGCCTGCTTAACCCTTGGCTCTTCCTGATCCTGTATGAACTTGCTGCAAGCTGGATTTCAGCTGTATTTTTAAAAATGCTTTCTGGAAAATAATATACGTCTCATATCCAGGGAAGTGTGATAGAGTAGGGGGTTCGTGTCAACACATTCTGTGAGTAATCTAATCTGTTAATCTGTGTAACATATCCTAACCTAATATGGGGAATTCAAATGTCTGAATCAAAGGTAAGCAAAATTAGACTCAGACACTTATTCAACATATAAATATTTCCAGAAATGTTGAGGGTTTTTTATGTCACAGATGTAGAGGCTTAGGAAATAGGACAGTGCACTCCCATACTCTGTTTTTTTTTTTCTTTTGAATCTTTTATCTCTTCAATCTGTACATTAGTATTTTGTTGCAACAAAACTGGAATTTAAAAAAAAATAATTAGGTAAGTTTGAAGGAATTCTCCTTTCCTAGAAACTTCAAGATTTACTGTCAGTAGGTATGCATTCACTGTTTTTGAAGCCATAATGAACAACTTTTATAAAAAAGCGGTACCTGAGAAATGGACAATTATCACTAAATATGGAAATAGATTCTCCCTTGTAAAATGCTTGTTGTCCTCTTAGAGATTTATTACCCTGGGTTCATTGCACCCTCCTCCACTGAGGTAGCATAAATGAATGAAATAGGTTCACATAAAGTAGTATCAGTAATATTAACTATCTACTATTTCTTCCAAGTTTTTTTTCTTTTGTATCTGAATGCCCTAAATTTAAACAGCATTTATTTGAGTTTTGCTGATTATTGAGAAAAATATTTTCTTGCATTTTTACACTTTTTTCCTAGTGTATTTTCTTCAGATTTCTTTTTATTTGTAATCAAGTATAAATATACTAGGAAGAGAAAAAATGAGCTCTTATTACTTAGAAGAGATAGTAAAATGAGGGCAAAATGGGCCAAACCTTGCTCCTAGATTTCAATTGAAAGGATTCTTCCTCTGCATCTTTCCCTTTTCCTAGATCGTGGCACAACAGACATATGTGAGATTTAGAATTCCAAATAAGTTTTAGATGATACAGATGTGAAAATATGAAGTGGAGAGAAAAGAAAGGAATAGAAAGTAGCTAAAGATTTAGAAAAGGAAGACAGTGTGTAGTGCTGAAAGATTAACTCTCAGACTGTAAATACATCAGTACGGATTGTTCTTCACTAAATTTTAGTTTTAATAATGTGGTATATTATTTTTTTATAAAGGTGATGGTGGTTCCTAAAATTTTATTTTCTAATAAGACATACTGGCAAAAGTGCCAAGAAAAGAAAAAGCCATTTCTGGTTAAATATTATATGGTCAGCAGAACAAATTACTTAGATTGTCCATGAACATAGCTGGGCATAAACTCTTCAGGTAAAATAAAAATAGTTAAGGAGTAATAATAATAATTATAGAAAACCTTAAGTCTGGGTTCCAATATCAAGAAACATTGAAATTTTATAGATAACAATTTAATTAATCATATGATAGATATTGTGTACTACATAGAGAGATTTTCAGAAGTGTTACAAATGATGTCAGTAAAATTGAAATATACTCCAAGGAGAGAAGATCGTTTATCACATATAAAGCAAAACCTCCAAACTCTGACTTTAACTCAGCTGAATTTTACTAGTTCTTATAAGTAAGTGTTAATTATTGTTCATATCTTGACAATTCAAAAAATGCAAAGCTGCAGTATTAACTGAAAGATTGCAAGGTGCATTGTTTTAAATGAGTTTAAGGTTGTGTGTTAAACATATAGAACTACTTAAAAATTCATGCCCAACTAGTTAAATAAAGGAGGTGTTATAACAGAAAAGTTTGGGGACCCCATTTTGGAATGTGTCTATGCAAACTTAATGGTAACATTTCTTTATTTTTAGGCCTACACATTTTCCTTTTAATATACTTATTTTTATGGAATTATATGAAATTATACACTATTCATTACTGCAATTGCTCTTGCATTGGCTTTAGTGTAAAAATCCCATTCAGACCTACGTTATCTTTCCTGTAGTTTGAGTGCTGTCTTCTAGGTAAGGTTATATTTTTTAAATGCTTGATAAATTCAAGCAGAAGAAATCACTGATATGTGTCTGTACCACATTCTTATACACATATCAAGTATAAATAAATAAGGTAAAATAACCCCAAATCCTACTAAGAGAAATGTTATTGCTTAATAAAGTCCTTGGGAATTGCAATAGGTACAAATAAGCCCTCCAGTCTTGGAAATGATCAATGGCAGGTAGGCAGTCTCCTTTTGGTTATATTTCTTCTATTGTTCTGGAATGGACAATTACCATGTCAAAGGACTTAACCAACTGCTTTAAAATGTCATTAATTTTCTTAAATGAAATGTATCACAGGAAATAGCTTCAGTGCTTAATTTCAGAAGCTTGGATAATATACTGTGGTCCTATCTTGGGACAAGCAGTCCTCTAACATTTTGTTTGCCCTTGAGATTTAGAAGGAATCATATCGATAGTATTCATAATAAGTAGCAATTTAACCAAGTTCAAATTAGATGTGAACAAATGGATTAACAAGCACCTCATTAAAATTTTAATTTCCATTCCATTTATCACTTTTAATAGAATCAACTCTGTTTCGGGGTGGGGGAAGATTAATTTCCAAGTATAACGTTAATTTCACTTGTTTTTATCAATAGCTTTAATTTTTTCCTATAAAATTTACTTTGTGTAGTTTCAAAATATGTGACCTGCACATGTAACTAATACATTTTAAAAGGATAAGGAAAATCTTGATTGCTTTAGTGGATTTTTTTTAAGTACTGAAATTTACAGGACTACTGTATTTATTTTCCTCTAAGTGGTAATATGTGCTTACTTTTAGTGATTTTAAGAAGAGTAAATGAATTTAAAATAAATACATTTGGGGAGTTATCTAAATAATTTCACTGAAAACTTCAATGTAAATATTTCACAAGTAAATTGTGACTTTTAAATTTAATATTCCAATTCTACCTTCAAAGGACTATTTTAAAGTATTTTGAATACCTTGGATAACATATATCATAAATATGCAGAATTTTCATAATTTAATGTTTTCATTCAAATAAAACTATTCTGGAACTCTAATGTGAATATATCTATTAGTGAAGAATGATTTTATAAAAAAAAGCATTGCTTAAACCCATGATGTATTAGCAGTTGTTTTCAAGGGAAAAATAAACTAAATTATAGGAATGTAAGAATTTTATCTTTTTGCAGGTTCATGTGTTCTTTGAAGTCCCTGTATTCTGTTGTGGTTTGTTCTGGATGTCAGCTGCCACTTCTTAAGTTACAGAAAGCTTTTTTACAGCCATGTTTTTACTGCCAATATTTTCTTCATTTTTTTTCCCATTCTGCACTGTTATGTACTATATAGATCACTGAGAGAAATAGGATAATTGTTTAGGGCCCTCTTTCTGTGTAGCACCAATATGAATGTCAAATTCTTAAGTCTCTATCAAATAAAATAGAGATATCTAAATCACTTAAAACCTTTACACAGCATGTGGGAAAGCAAGTAGATTTCAATATAATGGCAGTCTTGAAAGAAAAGAGAAAGGTTGGAATAGTATTTTAGGCTCTTCTTACAGCATGTAGTTTGGGCAAGAGAAAAAATCATAAAATGAACAAATGTCTGAAAAAGATTCCAAAGCAAAGAAGTATGTTGTTTAAGATGGAGAAATTTGTTTATCTGTTTGTGTGTCATTATAGGTTGAGCCTAAACTTAGTATTTGTTGGGTGTGTCTTTAAGTACTTTTTGGATTTGTGATTGTTTATTTGTTTTTTGGTTTTTTTCTTAAATAAATATATTTAATTGTAGCTTCTCTGTAATTATGTAATCAATTTTAGACAGTACTTTTGCTGAATTGATTTCAGCTATGGTGCAGAAATCTAAATCTAAGTAAGTACCAGAGCATTCTTTAAGATCTTAAAAACCCCATAAAATAAAAAAAATAAAAACCATCATCCCCTAGTAATTAATTAAAAATAAAACCAGTAATTGCAAGAGTAGCAACCTACCATAGTGAAACATGAATAGATCTTTCTCACTGTTTTTCAGGTAAGGTAGTTCTGCATGTTCTTCCCTGTTAAAGAAAACTACCTTAACAGTTTACAAAAGCTATAATTCAGGAAAATGTTCTGATTTCACATCTGAAACATAAAGTAATATTAAAAATAAAGAAACCTTGAATGAGTGCATACATATAGGCTTGTGGTAGTGCTTCTTGGTTGCTGCTGAGGGTGGCTGACTGCTTCTTTCAGTAGGAACTGTATGAGTAGGTTAACAAGGAGAAATGGTTGTCTGGATGTAAGCAATGCATCAGGTCAAATTAAATGTGTTGTGTGACCTTTGTTGTTTAACTTCTTCAGCAGCCTGAATTTCTGTTCTGCAAGATTCCTTTACATGTTTGGACTTCTCTTTGGCAAAAAAGTAAGTAGACTCCTTTTCTTCCTCCAGTCTACTTTCTGGTTTTGAGAGTTTTGTTCTGTGACAAGTTTATGTTCTTTAATGTGTAATTATATCTCTGGTATTAAGATGTCTAATTTGATGTACTTTGATTTTACCCTAGGTCTACAAATTCATTTCTATCATACAGATTCAGAGCTAACTTGTGATAGCTGCCATTGTAAGCAGCTATTGTAAATGTCATGGTTTAACTCCAGTGGAAAACTAAGCACCACGCAGGCACTCGTTCACCTTCCCCCACTCTGCTCTTCAGGGGATGGTGGAGAGAATTGGAAAAAGTAGAAAAAAAGTGAGAAAATTCAAGGGTTGAGATAATGACATTTTAATAGGTAAAGCAAAAGTTGTGCACACAAGCAAGCCTAGGTAAAGAATCCATTTCCCACTTCCCATGGGCAGGCAGATGTTCAGCCCTTTCATTTCTAAGAACGCTGGGCTCCATCACATGTAATGGTTCCTTGGGAAAACAAACACCATAACTCTGAGCTTCTTCTCCTTTCCTTCTTTTCCGCTCTCTTTAAATTTTGACCATGATGCCATATGATATGGAGTATCTCTGTGGTCACTCGGGGTCAGGTGTCTCAGCTGTATCTACTCCTAAATCCTTGTGCACCCCAAGCTTGTTTGCTGGTGGGGTGAGGTAAGAAGCAGAAGAGATCTAGGTCCTGTATGAGAACTGTGCAGAAATAGTTAAGACATACCCGAATTACCAACAGTTTCCAGCACAAATCTAAAACCAATCCCTTAATATCTACTATGAAGAAAATTAACTCTAGCCCAGCCAAAACCTGTTCAGCAAATCATGCCTTGCTTTACTATTTTATTAAGTAGTTTTTGACAGGTTTTGACAGGTTCTAATCAAACTTTTCTTTCTAACTTGTTGGAGACAAAAGAATATGTCAAAGAACTAAAGGGTACTTTG
Source organism: Anomalospiza imberbis (assembly GCF_031753505.1). Classification (NCBI taxonomy): domain Eukaryota; kingdom Metazoa; phylum Chordata; class Aves; order Passeriformes; family Viduidae; genus Anomalospiza; species Anomalospiza imberbis. The sequence goes on along the minus strand of NC_089681.1, from coordinate 30,558,665 downwards.
AGTTATTAAGGTAAATTAATTCTGGTAATTGCTATGAAGATAGAAGATTGCAGTACAGGCTAAGGTTAATAAAGATAATTTAGACATTTTATTTATATATATACACTTTCTGTTTCTGTCAGGATTTACATTTCCCAGAATGCCTGTTCAGTATGGATTTCACCTAGTGGCCTGAATGTAACCAAAGACGAGGAACATACCTGGAAAAGTACAGCTCTTTGCTCCTTTTCCAGAAGGTACAGTTTCTCCTGTAAATTTAAGTCCCAGTTTATGGAAAAGATGTCTTGACAAAAAAAAAAAAAAAGACAAAACAAAACAAAAAAAAAAAAAAAAAAAACAAAAAAAAAAAAAAAAAACAAAAAAAACAAACACCAAAACCAGAGAAAAACAGAAAAAGAAGTCTGTTAATCTCATTTGTCGGGGTATTTTCAAAGACACAGCCTTGTCTTTCTGCCATTTAAAAATCACATGAAAAAACCCAATCTTTTAAGGAAATGTCTGTATTTTACAAAAAGGCAGATGAAGTGAATAGGTATTTCCCTTCTGAGTATTCTGTTCTGTGAAGTACCAATACACAACAAGATGATGAAATATTGTCATCAAAGGCAAGTTTCCAACACTGACAGATATTTAACATGCTTGTGATTGAAAGACTCGGAGCACTTTTCTTTTTGTATCTTTTTAACATCTTAATCAAAATGTCTAAGGTACACAGCTGAATGCTTACAAAAGTCTAACTAGTCTCTGGGGCCCTATGATGGCTTGCACATTTGTGATGTTATTTGACGGATTATACATTAGGCCATTTCAAGCATTGTTCAAGTCAGTAGACAATGCAAAACCATAGTGCAAAGTGGTTTTCAATAAAAAATCTGGTGGAAAAAGATTTCTTCCCACTTAAGTGGATGAATGGCAATAATATTTACATAAAAATGCTCTTCTAATGCCTGTTATGACTTAAATCTTTAGATCTTGAGGCTGATCATGTAGATCAGTTCCAGACTTAGACATTATCATAGACTCTTATACTGGTTCAGGTCAGAAAGGACTTCAAGAGGCCAACTCCCTCCTCAAAGCAGGATATGCTGTAAGTAAGACTTTATGCAGTCTGGGACTGCAAATTTATAAGGATGGAATCTACATAACCTATCTGGGCAACCTACTCCAGTGTTTGACTGGCCTATAGGTTGAAATTTCCCAACATCCAGTCACATTTCTTTCTTCAATTTAAATATTCTTTGTGTGTCACAGGGTATGTGCTCTGTCCCCTGATCATCTTGGTAGCAGTCCACTAGCATATTCCAGTTTATCAATGGCTTTCTTGTAGAGGAGGAGGCAGCAAATAGGATGTGCTATTCTAGATGCCAGCTAGCAAGTACTGGGATAGAGTGCTGAAGGAATATAATCAACTTTTATGGTCTACTGGCTCCACATAGCCTTGGGTGTTGTTGGCTGTCTTTGCTGCCAGGATACACTGCAGGCTTATTTCAGTTCAATGTTTGCTAAGACAGGTCTTTTCCATAAGAGCTGCTCCCCAGGCACTCCACTCACAACTTGTAGTGGCACAAGGAATTTTTTCCCAGCTGCAGGATTTAGCCTTTGCCCCCACAGTTTGTGTTTGACCATTGTCTTTTCCACACCACTCTGACTAGCAGCTCCACCCTCGAGCATATCTATGCAACTCTTTCCAGTTTGGTGTCATCTGCTGACTCAATGAGAGCATACTCTCTGTCCTCCTCTAGGTCATTGTTGAGATTGTTAGAGAGGAGAGTTCTCAATACACATCCCTTCATTTGTTGGCCCATCCCACTTGTTGCTGGCCTCCAGGTAAAGTTTATCACATGAACTCCCTGAACTCGACTATCCAATCAATTTTTTTTTTTAATTTGTGTAGCAGTCCATAAATCCAGACTAATATCTTGCATTGGGTATAGTAATATAGTAGAGACAGTGTTTAAAGCTTGATTGTTGATAGTGGATCCCAGACACAGTTAAAATATCTTTGGAATGAAGAACAACATTGATGTCTTTCATGATTTTTCCATTGTCTAGGAGATAGTCCATATCCTGATGGGCAAATTCACCATTTTTATACAAACAAATGTTTGTGGAGTCACATTGTTTTATCATTTGTAGAGAAGTTAAGAAGTGGTGCATCACTACTTGGAGCAATTTGATAGTTTACGATCTTTTCATAGAGATCATAAACTTGACATAATTGTGAAAGCCTTAATTTCATCCAAAATGTTTTTAATAGTTATAATCTGTTACTCATGTGTACTGAGTTTGGAACAACTCATAGCACAATAGAAGAAATTCTGAAATAAAAACGCATGCAAGAATAAGGAAGTGATTTTCTTCTGCAAAGCTGAAAAGTCTGTGGACTGAGTGGACTGAGATGGTCTTTGGGTGCTGTTGTTTATTCTTCCATTTTTATTTTAAAACAAAAGCAGTACTCTTGACTTACATTTAACTAAATCAAGATATTTTATTTCATGCATATAATGTGTTTTACTAAACTGTTTTTTGAAGAGTTGGCTTATATTTCTTTTCTCATCAGGAAAAACCAGCCTGCTGAAAATTATTTTTTTTTCTTTTAATGTGGTAGAATCTCAGTTAAGATAAATGCATCATTTTAACTTGGCATTTACAGTACTCCATTTATATATACTAACAAATAATTCACAGCCTCTGTTTATGCCAAAATGGCTGTATGTTTTCTTTCTGATTGGTATACAATGTGGTTTTGCCAGTCTTATTTCTTTCTAAGTAGCAAAACTCATCTTTGTAGAACTCTTTGTACTGTGTTTATGTAGAATGTCTATTTTTAGTCTTGTGCAGGTACTTAAAAAGACAAGCAAGCCTATAAGGTTATTTACTTTCAGTAAGATAGATTTCTTTCAGTTGTTTTGTACAGGTATTTTCAAAAACTTGCCTTTTTTTGTTAGAACTCATAATTTTACTGTCTGAATTCCATGTGAAGAATAAACTATATATGGATATTGCTGTGGGTTTTAAGCTTGTGTATACATATGCAATAGAAACTTCTGAGTAAGACCATCTGAAATTCATTTGTGATATTCACATATTTGTGATGCTCACATAAAGATATCCTGAGGGTCCAAGGTTAGGTTGTGAGACCTCACCTGAAATCCTGTGTTCAGGTCTGCAGTTGCTAGCATAAGAAAGACACAGACCTTGAGTAGTTCCAGAGGAGGGCCATGAAGGTGATAGGAGACTGCAACATTTTTCCCAGTTCAGGCTGAGAGAGTTAAGATTGTTTAGAACATAGAAGAGAAGGTTCTGGATAGACCTTAAGTCAGCCTTCCAGTTCCTATGGTAATCTTACAGGATAGATGGAATGGGACACTTGATCAAGGAGTGTAGTGATAGGACAAGAGGTAATGGCTTTACACTGAAAAGGATAGCTCCTGATGAGATATAATAAAGAAATTATATTCTATGGTGGTTGTGAGGAACTGGTTGCTCAGAGGAGCTGAGGATACCTCATCCCTGGAAGTATCCAAGGCCAGATTAGGTGGTGCTTTGAGCAACCTGGTCTAGTGCAAGATGGTCCTGCCCATTGCAGAGGAGCTGGAACTAGGTGATCTTTAAGGTCCCCTTCCACTCAAAGCACTCGATGATCATTAGTTGTTTGTTTGTTTGTTTTTTTAACATGCATTTATATAGTATTATAATTCTGTATTGTAGTGCAGGGTTGATACTACCAGAGAAGGCATTTTGAAGGAGCTAGAATTTCAAGTGTGCCACTGTCTTACTTCTTGTCTTTCAAGTGTCATAGAAAAAGCAGGAGGTTCTTTAAATCATCTGACTGAATGTGGTAACCAACATCTACAACAACTGAAAGATGGAGGAAAGTTATGATATGCAGCTCAGCCTGGATTAGATGAATCATGGACTGACTAGCAGAGCTGTTCAGAGAAAGTGGTGGACATAAATGCAACTCATGTCATGCTACAATGGCCTGATGCAAAACAGCTAGTTTTTGAGGTATTCCTTACTCATATTTATTGTCTTGTATTTGTTAAACTCAAAATAAATTTTTTCAATTCTATTTTTGAGCATCTTTCAAGTGGTTACCTCGGTGTTTTCATGGTAGAAGAGAGCAGTAGTCTTTGATTTGTTATTGTTGAAACCGCTGACATGTTGAAAAACAGGTACTGTCTCTGTACACCTTCCAACATCACTGATTCTTGCTACAGGCTTTGAGCCTGTGAGAGTGGCTTCTGTGATTACCTCTCCTGCAGTTTCCAAGGCTGAATATGTTGACAAAAAAAACCTTCAAGAGCTTTGGTCTTAAATCCAATTGTACAAGTTTGTGGTTTTCTTTTCTCTTGGGTTTCTTTTCTGCCTGTGGTCTTTCTCAGTCTTCTTAGCACTTTTGCTTTTTATTGCCCTGCAACTCTTGGCAGCCAAGGTGTTCGAGAAGTACTGATAATGATAGATGGGACCTTTGATAGTAGAAGATTTTTAAAGCATGTGGAAAAATGTTAAAATAGAAGTGAAGAACTTCAAAAGGGGATTTAATAACTTGTTATGGGGTAAATTTAGTATTTAGTTGTTTGGAGTTGCTCTGCTGCTGTAAAATCAGTCATGTTTATGTTGTTTAAAGCATATCAGAAATAAATAAGGAAATAAAGATAATTCTTTGCATATTAATGTAGTTAAAACAAGGGGAAACTAAAGTTTAATTACTTATTCTTTTTAACGGGTTTCGTAGTTCTTTCTCCAACTGATCTACACTTTGTCCACTGTACCAGGACAAATTTTCCTGGTTGGCATGACTCTTCTGGTTAAAGCTGGGCCAGTAATCAGAGTGCAGTTGAAAACCTGTTGGATGAAGCACTGAAAGAAGTATAACAACAGGCTGGAAAAGTCAAAGCCATTATAATAAGCTTAATTCCTGCTTTTGTTTACTCTAAAATATGTAATATTAAAAATGCATTTTAAAAGAAAAGAGAAAAAAACCCATGTTTCATGCATGTATTGAATTAGGCATTGGAAAAAAAATATTATTGAATAGTGATACGGTTGACTGACCTGCAGGACAGAAGTAAGATGAAGTATATAGAAGTAATCAATGTATATAGTAAAATGAATGGCAAATGTTTTAGAACAGAAAAAATATTTTACCCCTTATTCTATTACTTGTGTTTGTTCATTACTTGAGTACCTGTGAGAGCAGTTGGACTGTAAGAGAGTTCAAAACAATCATCATTTACTACTACAAATATTTAAACTTCACGGAAGAGCTCATTAAAATGATAACTATTGTGTGAAATTCCATTTTGTGTTACTAATTTGGTCTAGTTTTTTTTTCATTTACAAAGTAGTCTTTTAGTGTCTGGTGTAGCAGCCTGTGACTTAATCATTAGATTTATACTTCCTGTCCTTAAAGTGTTGAAAGGTCAGTAGAATCAAAAAACGTTGCCTTTGGCCATCCATTATGAGTCACAGACCTATTCTCCTTTGTTGAAAGTAACTATCAGACTGACTAAGAGGTATTCCTTTCAAAGTTGCAATGCTTACTTTGTTTGCCTCATAATCAGTTGGAGTAAAATCTCCCAAGCATTTGGAACTTCTAAGCAATTTGCTTAGAAACAGCAAATGATCTGACTGACCTTGGCTGCTGCCTATGTTGCCAACCCTTTGAAGAAAAGCTGTTTTTAAGACAGATGTCAGAATAACATGAATGAAAACTGTGTATTTAATATAACTTTAAAGAAAGAATGTTGGCATTTTAAATGACTTGCAATATCAGTCACTAAACACTATTCATAATTTTAGTCCCTTAGTGGAAATGCAATTCACTAGTAAGGTATTTCCTAGACAGGTCTTTCCTGAAATAAAGAAGATAGTAAGAAAAGGTGCAAGAAGGATTTGTTAAGAGTTTATTAAAGACTTGATGGAACACTGCTGCAAGTGGTCATTATGTTACTGTATCAGTTTTAATATCCATGCTGCATGTGCTCTGAAGTATATTTGAATGCTGCTTCTAAGCATGGTCTCTGAAGAACATTCTGCCAAAGAGCAGAGTTTGAAGCTGTTATCTTGGAATACGTGGCTTGTATGCCAATTACCCCAGTGCCTAAGACCAACATTGAATGTACAAACTTAAGTACATTGACCTTGCACTCCAACCTTCTGGGCACTTCTGGTTTACAGTCTTAACAGTCCAGAGACCATATAACACTTAAAGCAAGGACATGGCAGCTCTGCAGGGGAGGGTCATCCACATCAATAAATGGTGCAAGAGTGCTGTAGATCATGTTTTGCATATTTCCTAAATTATTAGTTACAAGGATGCACTAATGTAAGAATTATTGAGATTTTATTTAGTTTGAAACTTAGTAGAAAGAATGTGCACCTACTCTAGGTTTTGTGTTAGAATTTAGGGAAAGGATTAATTTGATATTAATGAGTTTACTTTCCTGAAGTGCTGAATATTTTTTGATTGTGCCATCAAAGGTTGAAGCCTCATAAGAAACATCAAGAACCTGAAGATACAGCTTTCAGTTTTTGGCAAACACAGTAGCTGTAGAAGTCACTTGTTACTGATGCAGATTAGATGGTGTTAAATGTATTAGTGTGTGCTGCTTCTAGAAAAAGCAGACTTAAGAACCAGCAAGATAATTTAATAGAATGAAAATGCAGATTTATACTGAAAAGCTTTTTCTTCTAGAGTGAAGTTCTAATCTATAGTAGTAAATTAAATTTTTCTTCTTCAGTGGATTTAAACATCTGCTAATTGTACTGTGTGTTACAATTTCTACATTTAAAAATCTTTAAAGGGCTTCATGAAAATGGAGACTTCTTCCAGTTTCTTAAAGAAAACCACAACAAAAGAAAAAAATCCCTCTGCATTTTATAAAAACTGAGTGACGTGATATATATACATATTAGGTAGCTCTGTAATCATGCATTCACTGAATGTATTCTGGCATAGAGGAATGCATATGAAAAGTATTCTGAAGCCATTGTGTACTAGAACAGGAGAAAAATAACTTAGGCAGATTGAGGGCTTATCCTTTACCTTCTTGACTGTTGTGCACCACATAGATACGATTCTGCTTTAATAGAATAGAATTCTCCTATAATAGCAAATGTAATTGCTATGATTTTAATTGATATCTTAGATGCTATTGTAAGATACAGAATCGATAATGATGGTGACAGGGACCTTGGAAAAATTAAAAAAGAATATGGATTAGAATTCAGTATTGGGAATGTAAGGATAGTAGAATATTAATATACTTATAGCTTGAGTTGTTAATTGTATTTTAAAAGTTTGAAATATGAAGTTTCTACAGTAAAGTGAAAGTATTCTGGCAGATGCTGCTTCCTTCTCTTTATATTGCTAAACAGCCATGGCAGGGCTGACTTCTACCACTAGCCCATTTTTTTCATGTGAAATATCCCAGACCTCAAAGAAAGTTGTTCTTGAATTTTCCCCTGTAGAGAAATACTCCTGGATCCACTTTGGTACAACTGGAAACCTCATTTCCTTCTTCTAATGTTCTGTAATATTTTCTGAAAGTGTCCATAGACATTGTCTGGTTTGCTTAAACCTGAATTTAATAGCATAGAGTTTAAGGACTCTGTAGTGAACAATTTCAGTACTGACATTAAGAATTGAGTTTACAGCTATAAATCAAGTCTATGAAAAAAAAGGAGCTTTATGAAAGGTATTCAGAGTATTAAATGGAAGGAAAATCATGAAATAAAATTAGTATGCTTATGCAAATTATCTAGCTATACTTCATAATTTGTAATAGTATTCAGTTAGGCAGTGTTTACACTTGTTAATGACTTCCTTTATGAGTGATAATTGATCTTACTCATTATCATATTAAATCCTTGATCATATGTCATTAGTTGGGAATGTAATAAATGGTCTGTTTGATTTTTAGTGTAATGAACTAATTAGACTAATTAAAATCAATATGTGTGCCAATATTAGACTTTGAATCCAAATGCTGCTGTCTGCTGGCTAAAAATCAGCAACTCAGTAAAAAAGTGGCCTAATGCTGATTTATGAGCACTTGATGAACGTGAGGTAGAATAAATTGCTTGTAGTGCTAGAAACAGCATTAGTGAAATACAAGGTACTAAGTACATTGTAAGATCAGGAGTAAGGGCATACTTACATCTGTAGTTACGTGGCACCTTTAAACCTTCCAGTTGATTAGATCATTCTTCAGAAATTCTTCATATTAAATATTGTAAAGTGCATTAATCTATATTTATAAATGTAATATTCTGTGTATGTGTCTGGAAGTACATGCAATTTATTTCTCTCCATGAGCCTGTGTGTTTTTTATGTTAGCGCATTTTGTAAATTTTACATTTTGTACTGCACTTTTATTTTTACAGTATTCTGTGAATATACCAAATAGGTCACACTTTGAAATCCAGTAATGTACTGTTATTAAAATGTGTTATTCAACCATGGTATCCATTCACTTTTATGTTTATGAGGAATTGTGTGTAAGCCCTAGGGGAGACAGGAACACATCCTGTAATTCTGTAATGACCTTTTGGAGAAGAAGGAAATGGCTACTGGGAAGGGAATATTATTACAGAATTCAGGATCTTGTAGCTGCAAAGCAAAAAAATTGTGGAAATCCTTTTGGCTCAAAGAAAAAAGAAGAAAAAAAGTGAGGTGATAGAGAGAACTGTGCCACATTCTTATTTTTGACAAAAATACTGCTCAGAGAAAAATGTTTGCATGTTGAAATTTAAAATATAAATTAATGTATTTTTTAACATGCATACCTTAAAATTCTGCTTAGATTCCTCTTAGATTCTTTGTAAAGCATGTGATATTTGCAAAATGTAGTAACTCTAGTAGTGACAAGTGTTATCCATATGAGAGTATTATTTTGCCAGCCTTACACTATTTATTTTGCAGTAATTATATTTGTTTTGTCACTAAGAAAGGGCTACTTGCTTTCATATTTAGTTGTTTGGGTTTTTTGTTTGTGTGATTTTTAAATTATTATTATTATTGTTTGGGTTTGGTTTTCTGTTTTTTTTTTTTTTTTACTTGGATTATATTTTGCTGGGACACAGACACACAAATAGTGGGGTCCCTGTCCTTTTCTCTCCCCTCTTCCCCCACACACTTCCATCCATGCACAGTGTGATTTTGAAGAGAATACAAGATGCAGGAGAATTCAGTACTTTGTTTCTCACACCTTGAGGATATTTTAGATCACAAAGTTAAGAGGACCCTGATGAGTAAAGCAAAATAAATCACAAAAACCCAATATCTAACTCAATCATACAAATGGTCAGTACAAAAAAAATTAAATGTAAATAAGTAAATATGAGGAAATAGAGATCAGAGTCTTATGTCTCTCATGCCTAAACTTAATCCATGAGATCATGCAGCTTTTGAGGATGTACCTCTTCCACTTAAGTCACTGAAAATGTGGGTGTTCAGACACTCTAAATTTCAGGCTTTGTAGGAATAATCCCTTAATCATCTGACCTAATTTTGATGATGAATATTTTAAAATAGTGGTGACTTATTAATAAGGATTTCAGAAAGGCATGATTTGAAATAGGTGTCAACTTTAATTTAAACAAGTACTTGAAGAAAATCTAGAGGATTAATGTAGACTTAAATTGATAGTAGCCATTGAAATTTCATTTTTTCCTCGAGCTTGTAGACAGAAGAATTCGTGTTCAGAATATGTACTCATGTACTGTACAGTGAGAATAAAATCTGTTAAAATAGTTTACCTTTTTAATGGTCCTTTAAGTGGTTTATCTGAGACACTTAAAGCCTGTGAGTGTTTTTCACTAGATAATTACTAATTGTCAGTTTTAGGAAAATCATTAATAGTTAATAGAAAATTTTAAAGTGAATATCATTGCCTACAGTGTTTAAAAATTTTAGCCTTTGGATGAGATCTGAACAGAAGCTTGAAAATGATGTGTAGTAATCTAAATGTGGTAGAGGACGTATTGATCAGAAACTTCATTATGGCAAGGACTACGTGTAGTTCTCAGACACTGTGAACATACATTGCAACAACAGACTAGGCTTGGGAGACTATATACAGCTTGAATCCCAGAGAACATACTTTGTTTTGTGCTTGAAGCAGTATACCCTGCAAACATAAATGAGGTCCTTTATGTCCGAGATGCATTCACTATGCATATTATCAGCCCTCTGATCCAAAGCACATAACCAATGTCCTTGATTCATATAAAAGTGTTGAATGCCCTGAGGAGCTGTGTGGGTTTGAAACATCTGACAGTTGTTTGTGAGATGGCACGAGTTCAAGTACCTTTCTTAGCAGCAAGGGAGGGGGAAGACACTTCTGCTAGGTTTTTCAAATCAGTTTTTTGTCCTTCATTTACCAAAGTTGAGAAATCAACTAGTTTAAAATGGGGTGGCTCTCTCCATTACTGTGGTAAGTGCTCCACTATGTCTTTCTTCTTGTATGAGAGAAACAGAATAAAAAGAAATCTCATGTACATTTTTGTTGAATCTTGGCCAACAGAAGGCAACAGTAACCCTTGGCTTTAGTTTTACTAGACTGTTAGCCAAAATGTATCTATGCTACCGCATTATTACTCTTTAGGTAAGGATTAATGTCTAATTTTGAACTTTGAGTTTTCCTTAAAGTAATTCTGTAGAAAAGAAGCTACTGACTTTGATGTTATATTCTTTGTTTTTTGTTTTGTTTTCGTTTTTTTAAATATATTTTTCCCACCAAGATATAAAAAATAAAAAATTCTGAGAGGCTTTTTTTAAAAAACAGTTTTACTTAAATTCCTTCTTTCATATAGCACTATTTCTCTCCATCTATGAAATCTTATTTCACTGGCTTAAATCTTGAACCTTCTGTGAGGATGCTTATATAGTTACAATAGTTTCAGCCTTATTTTTTATTTCATATACCTGGTATACTTTGTTCTTGCGGAATACCTTCCTTCCTGGGTAAATGAGGGATTTCAAGATAAAGATAAGAAAGGATGAGAAAAAGGGGTAAGAGCTGTATCAAAATGAGTCAGTGCTGCTCCCTCCTTGCTTACAGAAGCTAGGTGAGAAATTGCTGATCAATTGCAATCAAAACACAGCAATAAGTGTTTTAAAGAGTGAGTTTCTGTGCCTCTGAATAACTCAACCCCATCTGAAAGCTCTTATGCAAGACAAACCATGACTGAGGGCATGATAGCTTGCCGATAGACCCTGAATTTTCAGAAGAGTCTTTGGATCCTGTGACTTGGTGTTTGTCCAGCTAACCTAAGAAATTGACAAGGGATTCTAGTGTTTCCTGTTGATGGGATGTAAAAAGCATTGCATTTGGAAACGTACTTTTATTAAAAAGAAACCTGCTGCCTGACCCTTTAATCAGCATCATCTGTCCATGTCATTCTTATGTGTATGAAGCAGTGAAAAATCTTCACTGTTTGTCTATTATGTTGTCTCAGGTGTACTCAAATTAATCTGCTATCAAAGAAAGTCTTAGAAGTACTTCAAAACATTTATTTGATTCTATAACACTTGATTTGTAACAAGAACCAACCAATTGAATCTAGTCTGCTGTTATGCCACCTTTGTACAGACCTTCTAAAATTCCTCAGATTTTCTTTATAGTCTGAAATATGGAGTTAGAGCTTGTATTGGTCTTTTAATTCAGACTAGACAAAAATGACAACTTCCTTATAGCATATAAAATATTGTTTGCTGGTGCTGAAGAAATGAAGATGCCAAATGAATAAGAACAAACACTTTTCACGCTCATGGCCGACTTGTGCTTTGCTCAGGAAACAGCTTAGTCTTGCACTGGCACCGTTGATGCCATCATGCTGAGGAGCAGGCTCCCACCATGTGCGTCATGAGGAGCAATCCATGATTGTGCCCTACTACTGTAGCACAGTGAGCTTGCCTTGTGCGTCATGAGGAGCCCACCATGTGCGTCATGAGGAGCAATCCATGATTGTGCCCTACTACTGTAGCACAGTGAGCTTGCCTTGTCCCCACTCCTGCCTATTCCATGCATGCACGCATGATAAAGTAACAGCTTCCAATGTAGCTACACCCCCTGCACACCCGTGGAAACTCTCCAGTGCTTTTAGCAACAAGGGCTCTATGCTCTTTCTGCTGCTTCTGGTGCTACTGCAGCACAGCAAATGGTGTCAGAGACACTATGGGAATATCTTACTCAGATGAGTGGTTTCAGGCAAAAGCAGTTTAAAGGAGGCATTGTGCCCTTAAGGAGCCACAGCTCCTGTGTACTTTTAGTTCATGGTCCTTTGCCTCAGCTTCCTCTGAGTTTTGAAGCCATGAATTAGGTGACTGTACATGTAGAGGGGGGGATTTACAGTAATGCAAATCCTACTTGGTGAAGTATTAAGTGCTACCTTTATGGAATAACTGTAGCTGGTAGCCCTTGCCTCCTTCAAAGTCTTCTGCTGAAATCCATTGCAAATACTTTGGCACAACCTCACAAAAATGGTGGTGTTTGTTTCTGTGGAACGTGGCAGTACCAGAGTCTTCCCAATCAGCTAGCTGTTGATTTGAGATGAATCCATGACAGGTGTCGGGTTATAAAGATCTGCAGTGCCATGCTGTAGACCTGCCACTGCTCTCTCTTCACTGGTTGTGTTCTCAAAGTCATCCTTAAATGCACAGGGGGGCATATACATCATTCATAGCTCTGTATGATGCCTGTCACGTGGCCCTGGGTAATTTTTAGCAATTGATTTTATGTATTTGTCAGTAGGTGTTGTGGCTGCTGCTGCAGACTATACTGAGTGCCACTTGCCCGGAGAGAACAGCCCTGGACCCCAGGACTTCACAGACTTTCAGCTTGGCCCTGCACTACTGCAGGGTTGTGGTGTGCTGGCAGTCTTGCAGAGAGCCCAGGCTTGAGGGCAGCAAGTCACTGAGTGGGTGCCCACAACAAGCTCATGTGAGAGTCACTGCTTCTTTACTAGCAAAATCTGTGATGGGAAGCTGCCAAAGAACATTCTGGACCTTTCGCAGTATGCGCGGCTACTCTTGTCCAGCAGACATATTATCTGCATCAGTAGTAATACAGGAATGAATATATATATACATATATATATATATATTTTTATATATATATATGTCACTTGCACATTGAGATTTGTTCTAGTTCAACACAACAAATGCCACACGGGCCTTTGTGACCAGAGTGGCAGCTACCTGCAAGCACCACACGCACCATGTCAGCAAGGACTCCTCATAAATCCTTCCTACATCCAGACAAATAGAAACAAGAATGGTTTTCCTAAGCTCTCCTTTATTCTCAAAAGATACAATATACCCCTCAAAATAGTACTTGAAGCCTCCAACACACATATTTCCTCAGCATATCAAGCACAGGCAATAACTCACTAAAGCTCCCTGACCTGAGAAAGGGAAGTGGGTCAGGAGTCTTGTATACAGTTACATTCTTTGGCAAGGCTGAGGTGCTCTTGGCTGATAGTTATCCTCAGATTTAAATGTTTCTATGGTCATTGAAGACAACTGTGTCTGGTCTTTTAAATTACTTTAGGTAGTTTACCCCTGACAGTTATGAATTGTTTATAAAGCTAGAACTCATATCTGGCAAGATTCTGGTCTAAGTGTTCATATCAAGCTCTGCCTACTGCAATGTGCAGTCTCAACCCTGTGAAACTGTAGCATATATGGGTTTTCATCAGCACTGAAGATGACCAAGTATGCTCTAAGCAAACTATGATTTTGCTTCACTTAGCAAATCAAAATATGATCATTTCTTTCAACTCTTATTATATTTTATATTCATGTAATATAAAACACAATATATTATAATATAAAAACAGAAAAATATATTTTATTTAGATAAATTACTTCATATTATATTAAAATATAATATATTTTCAATATTATTCTTTTCAATGAACATTTCTAGTAAAAACATTTCTTTCTAGTGCACAACAGGAGTGCAATGAACCATTAGCAGTCTGATGAAGTAAATATTATTAATATTTATTTCTTAAGATACTCCCTTGTAAAGTTAGTATTTTAACTACCTACATGTGGGAAAAGACCCCTAATCTAAATCAAAGCCAAACTAATATTAAAATACACAAGTAATCAATTTATTAACAGCATATAAACTGAGAGTATATATGAAACCAAACAAGTCTAAGTCAAATGCATAATAATTTAACACTAGAGGCCTATGCTAAATATAAATTTCACACATTACCATATGCCTGTCTCACAGAGAGATGAGGCAGATTCAAAACCAATATATTTGACAGTGAATGTATATAGTAATATATGAAAAATGTTTTCAGGAAAAACAAAGAAACAGGCAGATCTCACTAGGTTTAACACATATTGGTTATTTATTAATTTTGCAATTGTCTTTAATTTGTTCTAACCATATGTATCTTTTCAGAAACTTATTTCTCAAAATTTCCTAAGAAAGCCAAAGTATTTATTGCAAACTTTCTAATTCACAGACTAATTTTCACAGATATTACAATAATCTTCTTAATAAATTGTAAACCAAATATATTCTCAATATGTTTGTTAAAGTATGTGATACTTTTCTTTTTTATTCAGGCCCCCATGATAGTCTTTGTTACATAATAGCATAATCTTATCTTCTTCCTGAACAGTTAATTCAATTAAGACAGTACATAAGAAAAAAGAAACCCTCTAATATTTCTTGTAAAACATTGGATTTATATTTTGATTGCCAAAAGTTGCATAATAGGATCTTTTAAAGGAATACTAAAAAAACTATTCATTCAATCTTTATGCAGCTATGAAGAACATAGAGAATTTTTCACACTGCAGAAATGTGTCTGCCTTCCCACTGCAATTTTCAAACATAAAAAATCTGAAAACAAAAGCATATTTTCTAAAATAAAAGAGGAATTTAAACAAACAAAGCATAGTTACCAGAATAAGGATCCTGATTCATACCAGAAAATCTTCTGGAATCCTTCCTTTACACATATCAGCTTAAGCTGGTTATGGAGAATATTGGGTGCCTAGACAATGAGAGGATTAGGCCACCTTCTGACTTGTAGCACTGTATTTTTGTTTCTTGATATCTCATAATGTTAAAAAAATTCCATCTAATTGACATAAGAAAAATAAAGTATGAAAATTTCTCATGCTGCTAAGATTTTGCAGTCTTCTACAAGCTAGACTTTCATACTCCAATGTACAAATATCTGGAGTAATACTTCTAACACAATGTATCATCATACAACTTTGTTTAAAATAAAGCCTGAATTGACAAAATATAGTTTCTGAAGAAATCATATAGATATATTTTTCTCCCATTGTTTTTACAATTGTATAGAATTAGCTTGGAAAGCAGTTTTGCATTTATTCACTTCTGGTATCATTTTTAATTTGCATGTTGCTGCTTGATGCCTCCACTTGATGGGTACAATATGACAACAGGTAATAGATACAATAACAGTAAAACAGTGATCATTACTGCTGGGACTAGAAACACCCATCATTCCTTTTTTTTTCACTTTCCTCAGCTGGAAAGTTTTGACATCTGCTGGTTTGGGACATAGCTGAACAGCTGTCAGCAGTGGGGTAGCTGCTTTCAGCAGCAGTTGGCGGGATGGCAGGGTGCCAGCTTGTACCATCTGTGCGCCTGACATTTCATTCTAATTAACAGTAGGGTTAATTGTTCTGGCAGGCTCAAATGTAGTGTCTAACATTACCCAAGGGAAACATGTACAAGTGCAGGAGTGGCAGGGAGCTGGGGACAGCGTTGCTAACAAACCTATTGAGGGAGAATGGTTAACAACTACTGATGATTTTACTAGCTGGCCACATGCAATAAGGCTGAGGTATTTTTTTATTCTGATGAATTATGCCAAGCCTGTAATGATGTAGAAGAAATCAAGCTTTGAAAGGCTGAGACTGCTGCCTTGGGGCAATTGAGAGGGAACAATTTGCATGTTATTACTGCATATTCATACCTAATTGTGTTAGGCTTTGCTAATAGAGCAGAATGACAGTATGAAAAATCGAGCAACTGCTTTATAGCCAACAAAGCTAGTGTTTTTTCCCTACACTATGAGTGCTGAATGATCACTTAGACATTTAGTTGTTCAATATGACAAGTCTACCATTTGTTAGCTTGACATATAGTAATTTATAAAGGAGTATTCTAATTTTACTTTTAGTTTATTCTCATTTTATACAGTATTCATGGTAGCAATTTGAATGGGGATATTCATAGCTATTGTGAGTAGTTGTGATTCAAATAAAACTATTTTGTATGAAGTATTTCTATTGTTTTATGATTTATTAATTTTAATGTTTAAATAGCTTTTTCAGATGTTAATATAAAATAAATGGAAAGTTGATGAGAAATCTCTATTATGATCATGTTGCTACATACTGATTTAGTTAATCTTTTTACTTTCCCATTTAGACTCCCATTAAGCATGTTTGGGCTGTGGGCTGGTTTAAGAAGCTGTCAAGTAGTACCATTCCAGATATGGTATTATATAGATTATAAATCCAAAACTTGTGATATACTCAATTAAGGCTCAGTTACAATCCAGGATGAAGGCATAAAAATCTCAAAGCATCAAATAGAATGCATTTTTTGTCACATATATTTATGCAAAGGTACAGGAAAATTTCTCTTCAGGAAAAATGTACCTCAGTTTCACTATAATTTTTTAGTGGCTTACTTTTCCAAATGTATAGAATCTCAGTTTTTATTCCCTTTTCATACTGTTCCAAAGACATGACTAACACTCTAGAAAACATTGCTATAGATTACAATGCATGCATTAAAATGCAACCCATCTCTGAAAATTTTGTAATTAACTAGCCTAATTGTTAAAAATACTGAAGAGTTTGCTAGTGATATCACACATGATATAAAACTCCTGAAGGAAGGCCAGAAGTAAGATTTTCAATATATCTTTGGTAGTTTTGGAATCTAAGTTACTTGAACATTTAGCAGGTCTGAATTGCACAGTAAAAAGATGGTAAATTTTGTTTTGGTTAATCTCAGAAACAGTAGATGGGATTTTCAAGGCTTGGACACAAGAAAGGGAATTAGAAAAAATGAGGAGGAGATGTAGTTATTTGCATGCTTTACTGTAAAAGAAGTTTTTAATATGCTGGGTGAAACTTGCAGTTTAAAATTTTTTATATTATTTGGGAATTGTTTATGTGAATGTAATGCTTTCTTCACAGAAGAAAATTGTACTGTGAGGATTTTATACTTGGTTTTGTATGTAGTCAGCAGAAGCATTTGTACTTCATCCACTGTTTGTATCCAAAATATTCCCAATATATAATGATATTATTCTAATAGTATATTTTTTATGACTAATACAGATACATTTTATGCAAGGTATTTAAATACTGCAATCTGTGCAATTGGATGTAATCTTCTAATAGTTCACCATATAATTGAAATGCATGCAATATGGTTACATTCTAAACCTGTGGTCACTGGTCAGTTTGGTTTTTTTTAAATTACAAATGGAACCTTACTGCCAAACTTTGAGTTGGTTCTTTAGTTGGTTGGTTTTATTGGTTTTATTTATTTTGCTTGTTTTGTTGATTTTTTTTTTCTTTTTTTGAGGAGATTATGATTCATGAAGAAATCAGAGAAAACATGAAGGCTGGTGTTGAGCCTCAGATGTTGCAACTGCAGCAAGGAACAATGTGGCTGCTACAAGTAGGAATGCCCTTACCAAAGTCTCACGGGTAAAAGCTATCTCACTAGGTAGATTTATAATTTTTACATTTTAAATAAATCAAATGAACTTAATGGTTTATTTCCTGTCAAAACCAAAAAGACTCCTCTGGTTATATTTACCTGGATATTACAAAGAATGTCACTGAATATATATGAACATCTTTAGCAAATCAACATTTTGAAAATGCCTAGAGCTAATGTAATTTATTATGCATGGAAGAAGATGCTAAATATATTGGCCTTCAGCAGAAAATAATAAAATGGTTTGATTAGGTTTAATTTAATTATTGTTGTAAGTGAAAATCCTCTATTCTTGCCTTCTCTGCCCTTCAAAGAATTCTTCATGGAAGAAAAGCAGTAAAAATCCACTCACCCTCTTGCAAAACAGTATTTTAGTCAATGCCATTATGAGGCCTTGTCCACTTGTTTTCTTTTTTGAACTGTAGCAGCTGAGCTTCAATTCTTTGCCATCTGTACTCTCAGTATATATCTAATCTGATGCCTTCCACACTTCCTGCTGAAAAACAAAGCAGAAAATTCACCAAGACTTTTCAAGACTGAAAAGTTAAATTAACAAAATGTGATTAAGATTAAGGTTAATGTTGTTATTTCAGGATTTACCACAGAAGACTATTTTACAGTTAGGTTTTTCTTGGTTTGTACTCTGTTTGTATTTTATTCTTCCTTATTCCTTCCTGGAGGTAGGTGAACTTTCCATTATACATTTCCTATATCCAAATCTCATAATCATACAAGTTTTTTTGTTATCACTTTTTCTACAAAGCAAATATTTCTAGTCAACACTATTACATTACAATTACTTCTTTTTCTCAACCTCTTAATATCATATACTGCAGTTTTAAGTTAATAGGGAATCTATGTGCTCCATCTAAACAGGTTCTTGTTGGACCAATTTTTATTTTTGGTAGGTTCTTCTGCTTTTCACAGCATAGAAGTTAATGCTTAATGTATTTTCTTTTTCTTTAATCGGACTTATATAATATACTATTTTCTCTCATAAAGAAAATCCATGCCAGAATGTAAGTCAATTTTGACAAGAACCATATTGGAAAGTTCTTTAAATATCTATATTTTTATGTGTGCACATGTGTTATCACTTCACAGTTACAGAAAATATGTGAGGTCTTATAAATTTCAGATTTTTGGAGGGGTTATACAGACTGTTCTAAGTTTGTATGAAAACTGGAAAGAAGTCTATTTTCCAAGGAATCTTACATCAAGAGGACTGTGAAATCTGGGTAGCCAGTATTTAGATATTACTAGTTGAATTTTGTTTCTACATGGCTTCCACTGTAAATTTCTTCCACCCTACTTTTCAGTGTATATCCATAGGCATTCCTATTCATATACAGTTCATTTATGTGTAAGGAATTCTGGTGGGCAAGAAACAAGCAGAAGAAATACAATTCATGAAAGCATTGGTTACGTATAATTTTCATGACCTATCCTTACCTTTTCTGTCTTTTGCCATTTTCTTTCTCTTTCTTACATGCTGCCTTCTAGAAAGTATATTTCATGCTATGTTGATTTTTGGATATTTTTATGCTTATTTCTAGATGCTAATTTTCTTTGGAAGCTTTTGGACTATGAAAAGAAGTGAAAAAGTTCAAATATCCAGCCCACAGCTGGATAAATGCGGCAGCTCCCTGCCACGACCTCAAGCAGTCGAGATGCGCCGGCCAGCCCTGCCCGTGTGAGGCCGGTGGCCGCCACGTGTGCGGGCACTCCATGGGAACGGCGCCTGCCACCCTGGTAGTGCTGAGCGCTGCGGCGTGGCTTACGCAGCTCTGGTAGCTTCACACGCTGAGAGGAGATGAAGGGACGAGAGAAGGACACTTGTTCGTGAGCCCAAAGAGTCTTTATTCCCCCAGGCGGGGCAGGAACAAAGCGCTCTCAGGGTGGGTGCAGTGACAAATGCCGACAAAACCACGGATAACAGCAGATTAAATAGGGAGTGCGCGGACAGGGGTGTAAACCTGTTTCTCCCAATGGGGACAAACGAGAGACAGGACTGACAACCCACAGGGAGTGAACAAACCCTGACTGATGGGACCAAATGAGGAGAAAACAGGGAGAGGTGAGAAGATTGACAGGAACCCGGGGATCCAAGTGGCGGGAACTCTCGGGGTAAACAACTTGGAACAAACCACTTTGAGGGGAACAATGGGGGAGTACAAGGAACAAACCCAACTAACATTAATAAAACAACTGACTAAATAAACCCAAACCACAACAGACAAACACATCATGGGATGGCTGGTTTAACAACTGACTCAGGCACAAAGGGATATAGTGAATGGAATGATATGAGACTGGGGAGGTGTCGCTGTTGGGGTTCTGCAGGGCTTCATCCTCAGCCCTGTGCTCTTCAACATCTTCATAAATGATTCAGACACAGGACTGGAAGAGATGCTGAGCAAGTTCACAGGTGATACAAAACTGGGAGGAGCTTTTGACTCCCCTGAAGCCAGGGAGGCCCTGCAGAGAGACCTTGACAAATCACAGGACTGGGCAATCACCAACCGTATGAAGTTCAACAAGGGAAAGTGCTGGATTCTGCACCTGGGATGGGACAACCCTGGATGGATGTGCAGCCTAGGGAATGAAATGCTGGAGAGCAGTGCTGTGGAAAGAGAATCTGGTGGTCTTGGTCAATGGCAAGTTGAATCCGAGTCAGCAGTGTCCTGGAAGCCAGGAGGGCCAAGTGTGTCCTGGCGGGCATCAGGCACAGCATGGCCAGCTGGGCAAGGGAGGGGATTGTCCCACTCTGCTCTGTACTGGGGCAGCCTCACCTTGAGTGCTGTGTGCAGTTTTGGGCAACACAATCTAAGATATTAAGTCATCAGAGAGCATCCAAAGGAGGGCCAAAAGGGTGGTGAGGTGCCTTGAGGGGAAGCCAAATGAGAAGCAGCTGAGGTCACTTGGTCTATTCAGCCTGGAGAAGAGGAAACTGAGGGGAGACCTCATTGCAAATGACAACTTTCTTGTGAGGAGAAAAGGAAGGACAGACACTGATCTCTTCTTTGTGGTGACCAGGGATAGGAGATGAAGGAATGGTCTGAAGCTGTGTCAGAGGTGGTTTAGGCAGGATATTAGAAAAAGATTTTTCATGCAGAGGGTGGTTGAGGACTGGAAGAGGCTCCCCTGGGAAGTGGTCACAGCACCAAGTTTGACAGAGTTCCAGAAATGTTTGGACAACTCTCAGGTACATGGTGTGACTCTTGGGCATGTTCTGTGCAGGGCCAGGTGTTGGGGTTGATATTCTTGTGGGTCCCTTCCAACTCAGCATAATCTGTGATTCTGTGATTTTGCGATTCTTTGGTTCTGTGAAGTTGTCTTTATGCTTGTCTTGATTGACAAGGACTTTTTGCTTTGAGATTTTTTTTCTGTTCTGATTAGTAGTGGGTATAAAAAAATGCCTTTAAGGTGCTGCTGGGTATGACAATGAAGACAGGACACAACAAATACTATTATTGATAATTTTTCTATCTCTCATTTTTCACCCTGCATGAGTACAGCTAAAGAATTTCACTCCGACACATCAACAATATTGCAGTATGGAAAACCCCTTTACTTTGTAGGTGAGTTTGGTACAGTTTGAGGGATGTGAGTGTTTGCGCATTCATCTTTAATTGCCATCTAGATTTTTTAGAAAAAACAAGGAAGAATAGAAACAAGTAGAAACAATCACATGGTGTGAGTCTTGGGCAGAGCCACAAACTGGAGTTGATGATCCTGATAGGTTCCTTCCAATTCAGTATATGCTATGATTCTGTGATTCCAGGCCTCAAGAAACAGTAAAGATTCGGTTTGGCTGAAGCTTACTGAAACAGAGTTATATTGATTTTGGCTACTTCTGTTCAGTTTTTAGTTGATCCGAACAGGATTTTTATTATTCAATGTCAATAATGTTATTCTGCTCTAGTTGGAAGGTTATTAATTTTGAATAACATTTCCCACACTAGAGAAATTTGAAATTTATTATCCACAAGTTGCAAGAATATTTATTATTATCTTGATGCCAACTATATGTTTTTGTTAATATTCGTAGTAAGTGTTCATACTGCAAGGAACATGAGACTAAATGGAATTTAAATCCTGTTGCTAAACTGAAAGGTTTTTGAAATTGTAATACCCTAGAATTAGAGTATTTGGGCTGCCCTGTCAATGATTTTGACTAAGAGCCTAGCTCCATTTTCTTAATTCTCTCTATTCCCTTCTATCAAATATTTATACATATTGTTAGGATCCTCCTGAGCCTTCTCCCTGATGATATCAGGGACTGGGTAGTTTCCAGGTAGTCAGTGCCCTCAACCTCTCCTCACAGGATCAATGCTCCAGTCCCTTGTTCTTCCTTGTGACTCTTTGTTGGACTCTGTCCAGTATGTCCATGCCTGTCCTGTGCAGGGGAGCTGAATTTCCTGTGCTAACTGTAGACCAATGCCATTTCCCGCTTATTAAATGCATAGCAATCCCTGCATCAGCTAAAAAAATTCCTGGAAAATTAGAGTTAGCTTCAAAGGCTCCGGCATGGGGTTTAGTCTTGAGAATTTCCAGGGGTTTTCTCACAATCTTGGGTTCAAGTAGTTTGGATTAGTTAAATTAATCCATAAAACAACAGAAGTAAAATGGGATAATGTAGACCTGAATAAGAATGATTAATGAAACAAATTGTCAGGAGTTGGCCTCCCTATCTTTTATAGATTGTAATTTTACTGCAGCTATTCTACCTAAAGACAATTATGAACTTACAATGACATTTTTTCCTGTTCTTTTTGCTGGCTAGGACTGCCAGCAATTTGCTGGTTAGAATCTGGTGTAGGGTGTTTGAAAATAAGAAAAAGTGAAGTTTACAAATAAAAATGGGAGTTTCCTTTGGAGTGTCTCAGGACATTGTGAAAAACAATGAAATAAACTGTTGTCTTTGGCAGAGGTTGATGCTGGAATGATATGAAAAGTAGTGTTCCTCTATGCAGAGATTTGGAATCTGTACTTGAGTGAAAATTTCAACATGGAACAAAGTTATATAGTCACAGGTTAAGATTTGATCCTATTAAAAATTCTTTCTTTTTTCTTGGAGAGCTGCAAGTAATGTTTTACTTACCTTTTTTAAGTCCCAAAAGACTGAAAGTTTTTCATTGTACCAGTATTAAGTGGGTGACAGTTATATATGTGAGAGCTTAAAATTTACATAAATAGCACAAATAGAGTATGGAGAATGAGATAGAAAATTAAAGAATTATGGCTCATCTGGATTCATAATAAGGTTATAGGTATTCTTTCACTGCTAGATAGAGGGTATCTCTTCTTGTATTTTTTGGCCTTATTGTTTCATCTACTGAGTTGTGGTATCACTCTGGTTCTTCAATTAAAAAAAATTGATATATTAATATGCATTTTTTTCCAAAGTTCCTATAAATAACTGCACATATCATTCACAAAAATCTTCTGCAAATGAAGAGTTCTGGTCTCCTTCTGACAAAAAATGCCCACATCTGGAATAAATCTAACTTAAATCAAGAAATAAGAACAGCTCTTTTCTTCTCACATATCTCTTTGCTTGTCATAGCTAAGTCAAAATTTGACTCTGCCCACGGTTTCACTTTTTCCTAAGTGTCAAAAAATAATTTGCTGTGTTTATTTGGACACTGAATATTTTCTAAAGAACTTGGGAAAGTTTAAGACTGTATTTTAATGTCTGCATGCATATAAAAGATAAGACTCTTAAATATTGATAAAACAAATAATTTAGGGCAATTTCACTTCCCTTTTCTAGTCACACAGAGCGCCAAATATTAATATTTTTCTTGTTTTGAGTATTGGTAACCAGTCATGAATTTGTTATTCTGTTTCACACACACACACACACATATATGTGTATATATATTTTTTTTTAAATTTTTTTAACATAAATAGCCATAATATAGCATTTCTTGCATTGCTGTAACACAATTTACATCTGTTTAAAGAGATTTTGGCTAGACTCCATTTAATATTAAAAGGATATATTTGTCTTTTTTTTCTTCTTTTTATTCCTATATCTCTTTATAATTGATTAATGTTCATTTGGATTAATAATTTATAACTCATATAGCTCCTGGCTTATTAATTGTTTAATTTCAGAGGAAGTGACTGAATAGGAAGGAGAAGCAAGCTGTCATTCAAAGGGACACATTAAATTTAAATACTCCATTGATGCATAGAATAGAAGTGGTCAAAATATTTAATATGTGCTTCTTACATCTAGTACTATACTTGTAAAGAAGAATGATAGTGAAGATTAAAGGGTATTAGGATTTTTTTTTAGATAGATAAGGCATTTGATAGCATATGATTTGGTAAATTTTATGATCCTGTGTTGTTTTTGTTTTTCTTTATAAAAACACTTCTACACTTCTACTTTTCTCTCCAAGGCCAAACTGAAAGAGGAGCAAATTGAATAAAGCGTGCTCAGAGTTAATAACAAACAAGACTGAATATGTAAATTATTACACTATGAAATTCAGCTTAAGTTGTAGATAAGCCTTTTTGCCTTTGCAATTGAAATTAATCTCAAGATATGTTTAGATCAAAGGATCAGGATCTGAATCAACATTGATTTTTGATAAGGATATGTGGTAGTCCTACTTCACTTGAGAGCCTGACACCTTCTAGACGGGACTTAATATTTATTTTAGGTAGATCAAGAAAAGAAGTAACTCATGTTCTTTAGCATGTTGGATTTGGATAAAATATTTTTGAAAGATTTTATTTCAGGAAAAGCTAATATCAACAACTTCCTACTATTTTTGTGTTACTTTACACATGCATAGGTAACTTCACCTTATACATTTACAGTGTGCTTTTAATACAAGGCTAATTAATTAAAGACAGAATCTTTTAAGGGATCTTGTATCTTAGCTTTCTGTTGTAGTTATTTTCCTGTTCTTTAAAAGAACTCGATTATTTATCTTTATTAGTGATAGGAAGGGAGTAAAAATAAAAGTCAGATAGCCTGCAGTTGAATTTCTTTGTTTTGGTCTTGACATTTGAAAACTAGAAAGTTATTCCATATCATGGAAAACAGATAATGATATATCTCTGTCTGTCAAAACCAAAAAAAAGTTGTTAATGAGATGCATATATCCCTTTCTTTTCTTTACTAAGAACTGATAGTATATCCTGTACGTAGATTAAATAATCCCAAAATAATTTGCATTTTCACCGTTTTCAAAGCTGTATGCCTTACATTCAAGAGCACAAAGAAAAGACATTGGGAAACACATATTCACTGTTATACAAAATTGATAGAAAAAGTAAAAGACCTTGCGTGTCTGTTATCTTTACCAGTCTCCTATCCTTATGAGCACTGCAGGAATCTCTCTTTTACAACAAAGAAAATATATTGAGAAGGCAAATACTTTTATGTCAGTCATGGTCTCAAACAGCAGGAGGTCTCCATGTGATATGACACCTGAAGGCCCTTTGAGTTCTGAGTCTATTACTAGACACCTGTTCAACTTCTTTTCCAGAAGCATCAGGTGTATACAATGGCTGGACTAGCAGGCATGATTGGTTCTCTGCAATCATCTTTCACAGCTCTGGCTATGAAGAAGAGGAGCCAATTCTCAATAAACCCTTGCAGAGTAAGGTTCCCATAGGTCCTAGCAGCATCTCTAACAGGAGAACTCCAGGGTGCCGGCTCATTACCATACCAATCTCACAGTGCTAACTTTTCCCCTCAAACCTTTCTATTAGTTGGCAGTGCCAACTAATTCTCCAATTATCAGGTGTTCTATAAAACAAGTAATTTCAGGAGGACATCCCTTGAAGATCCAATCCGACAGTCTGCAGTCCAACTATTGGATTCTTTAACCCTTCAATTCACAATGAGAACACCCTGGATCATTGACACTTACAGTCCATAATAGATCATTCTCAAACTGAAGACAGAATTGACTGAGACCTCCACTATTGTGATTTCTGGAACTCTACTAACTATAACACTACTTGTGTTTTCTGAGGTAGGATAAATTCAAAGTCGATGAATCTCTCAGGTTTTTTTTTAGGAAACTCAAATCTTTATGACAGAATCTGTATCTAAGATATGCCTCACAAATGGTTATATCTGGCAGAAACTGCAGAAAAAGAGAGGTAATATAAATATGAACTGAATGTGTTTTTTAAAGGGAAATGAAGAGGTTCTTTTAACATATACCCTCATACCTTAACTAATATTAAGTAGTCTGAATTGGAGAAATACCAGAAGGTATTGAATTCAGGTATCATACATGAGGAGAAGAAATCTCAGTGGAAATAAATAAATGCGATTTCATGCTCAGAATTTCTCTGTCTATTTTTGCAGCTTTCAAGTGCCTTGTGGTGTTCAGTAAAATAATATTGTTTCCTCCTCCAAAAACATTCGCTTCTTTCTATACATAGAAAGAAGTGTTAGCATATATGTCATTTTAACCTTTTCATACATGTTTTCTCAGTTACATGCTTTGTATTCTTTCTCTCAGGTGCCAACATATTCACATACAAATAAACAGTGGATTACCTCAAAATAGTTGTTAAAGGGAGTTCCAGAAAAATAAGAAGAAATCAATTGACATAGTTTTTTGAAGGGAGTTTAAATTATATGTCAAGGTTTAAGTACAAGAGAGTAGTCCAAAAAAAATGGATAATTTCACTGAAATATGGCTATTCCCTTTTGCAGTCCCCTAAATCCTCAAAATGGAAACAGACAAGAACACAGAGGGAAAGGAAAAATCTTGTACTGAGAAGGAAGGACCAAAATAAATAGACCAAGAAACAAGAAGAGCTAGTAATGTACCTGGAAAACTCTATGGAGACTAATACAATTTCTAAATCTTTTGTTCTTACAGAGACACCAAAGTTTATTATTATAACTGGTATGTTATGATGCTACTTAGGAGAAAAAATATGCCAAAATTTAAATTTAAATCTCTGTTCAGTTGAACCAATGCAGTGCAGAAATGCAAAAAAAAAATAAAATCTGTAGTTACCTTTTAAGCTTACTGCATCAGTACAAGCTGGTTTTAAACTGTTTTACAAATACTAGCTCCTTAAGAAAGGGTGGCAGGTAAAGGGTGGAAAAATGTGTGAGTCCTCCTGGATATGTCTTCTGTTGTGAGCAAGCAGTGTTGGGTACAATTGCCCAGCTGTCCTTGGAGCTCTGAGGTTAACTAACAGCTTCTTGTAGTTAGATCCCTACTGTTTCCAAGTTAATTGGTCCTCCCTGCCACATTTGTACAGAAATCATGCTTCCCTGGAAAGTCAGTTCAAACTACCTGACATTAGACAGCATTTTCACAGGGGAAAATCAGGCATTTTGTTAAAGATCAAGTGACTATAACCTTAGAGAAGTGGGCCCTAAAAGTATAATCTTGAACATTTCCTGCCTGTTTGTGTTTCCTTGCTATGATGTGAAAGAAATAATAATTCTCTCAAGAAGGGAAATGCAATTTGTGATGGCAGTTTGCACCTGGCTCTAAGTCAAAGTGTTAGATAACAGATAGTTTACATGGATATCTCGAGTCTGTCACAGTGTGGGGTAGTGAAGGGGTTTCATACAGGACAATAGATTAGATTTGTGAGTTAGTGTACCAGTAAAATGGACAGGAGATCCCTACTTAGTGTTAACTCAGGCACAGTTCTTTGTCAGTGGAGGATCCAAGTTGTATGGTCAGTAGAGCTTAGATGAAGTATAGAGACACCTGCAAAAATGTGAAAAATTTCAAAACTTAGCCTGTTTTTTCAACCATAGATGAATATTCAGATTGTTTTGTTTTTAATAAAGGAAAGAAAATCTTTAATCTAGCAGGCACATGCAGCCCTGATATCTATGCTTCTCATTATAGAATCTGTATTTTTTTTAATTCAACATTTTGTATCTAAAACATTTTATATCTAAAACATGTTATTTGTTTATTTCCCACCAGGAAAGTTGACACTCTTCTTCCCTTCTCTTTCAGGACCATACTAGTTGTGATGTACAAGTCTTTCCTTTAGTTTTTCACTTTGATAATTATGGCTGTAAAGAAACGTTTTCCTTATTTCCTCTTTAAACCATGCCATTGCACAGTTATTGCTATATTATCACTGCTTTAACAGTTGTTTTTAAATTCTGTGGGAAATCTGTGCAATCAATGAGAAAATATAGATTTTCACAAAAGTTACCTAGAAGAACTTGGTATAATAGATATCCTTTTTCTGTTTAAGAAATATGAAAAATGTAGCTTGACTTACTGGATAGTCAAAGAAAAATACAGAAAGGGACCAACAGAAGGATGAGGGATTGCAGACTCCCTTTTTGTGATTTCTCATTGTGCCAATCTTGATGTATTTTGCAATTTCATGCTCAAGATGTAGTTTGTAGTTAACATTGGAACTTTTCTCAGGAAATTCAAACAATGTTCCACAATGGTGCAGAACAGAAATAAGATAAAATTACTCCAAATGAAATCCGTTCTCTTTTTTTTTTTTTTTTCCCTGACTTAAACAGGAAGTAGCCCTTTTCCTGGGTTCATTTGAGAAGGTGCTTGCTCTCCTCCACCTGAAAAATAAGTTTAGTTGAGATTTTTTTTCCTAAAATGAAATGAGACCTGTGCCACTGCTCAGATATTCTATGGTATACCGGCACTCAATAAAATGATGGAAGATCAGATTTATTCCTTTATTACACTTGGGAAAGGAAATCAGAACCTTGACTTTCTACCACTGGTGATTGAAGGCCAAAGAGGCACTGGAAGCATTTTGTATATTTTCTAAGTGCTCTTTTACATGTTTTGAGGTTTCCCACTGCTTAGATGAACGCAACTGCTTAGATGAAACTCTTTCCTTAAGTCCACATTCAACCATTTCTCCAAAATGATTGACTTTGCCCTAAGTAAGATATTAAATATTGTGTAGAAAGTAGTAAAGATAGAAGAGTCACAATTTTAACCAAAACTGTTTTCAGGTTTCTGACTAGCAGCTGCCATTCTCATCACTAGGACATTAATCCAGCTGGATGGGATATCAGTCTACTATATTAGATCTTTTAAACCTCTACAAATAGATCCCCTGGTAGCAGATAGGGATTCTTAAGTTCAAAATAAACTGGTTTCTGTGGTCTTATAAAAGCACTAAAGAAGAATTTTCTAGGATCTTAGATCCTTTCACTCGTTCCTTGGTAAGTTTATTCCACATCCCTTTTTTATTCAATGATTAGATGTAGTTAAATTGTTAGACTTATTCCAGAACTCAGCAGTCAAATGATTTCTCAATTTGTCAATGCATTTTCAGTTTGAAATTTTCATTTCAACTGAAATAAGTATCAGTGAATAGATCACTGATTACTATTATTTTTCACTGTGTGCAGGAATGGGTACAAATGAGAAACTAAAAAATCAGGATTATCCTAATTTTTTGTAAATTAAAGTTATGAAAACTCTAAGATTATTTTTGCTCTATGAAAAGCATGCTATTTTTTGTTAGCTTTGTTTCATTGGTTTATAGAGCTTTTTTAAAAAGAATGTATAAATGGTGGTATCAAAGTATTTTTGCCACTATTTTTGAAAGATGTATCCACTTATGTATTGTATACACATATAATTTTGTGTGTTTGTTGTTCTGACTTACCTGACAGATGCAAAAGAAGAAGACAAGAAAACCTAGTAGGAACTTCATGCAAATAGAGCTACAGCTAGTGTTATATTATAGTCATATAAAGCAGTGAGCCATTTTATAAAAGAAAACTTAGACAACATGTAGTTCCTTTGAATGTATATTTTGAAAAGATAATTTAAAATAATTTTTAATCCCTATTTGTTTTCTGCTGTTAGGTTTTAGTTTGAGTAGCTCTCCAAAGAAAGCATAAGGCTTGTTTTTTTCAATTCTGTGTCAAGATTACAAAGAATGTAAATACTAAAATGAAATAATAGCTAAAGTAGTCCGGCCGCCTCCTATTTTTTTTTTCTTATTATTTTGTACATTATCTCACCTTTATATATTAATACAATTAAAATAAGAATGTCAGCTCCTGCTTTAGGCTTAATTTGGCCTTTATAAACTAGCTTGTCTTTTGAAATTTGTCAGTACGATTGAAAACTAGGTATAATTTTAAAAACAATATTAAATTTTTTTTCTGTAGGCTGCTGTTTTCCTTTTGCTCCTGAAGGTAATGTAAGAGGGATGTTGTTTGGTGCTTGTTTAGAATGCATTTATGAAAAAGAATTGCTTTTTATTCTTAGAGCAAACTTCCTTATAAGCAACTGAAAAATATCAAGCATTTAAAAGATATGGAGTGTATGCTTAAGTCTGTTGCATACAGTTCCATCCATGCTCACAGATTACAGAGGTAGTTTAATCATCCATAAGAAATTACCAGCGTCTCTGTTCGTGAAGCATGACATTTCAATTGCACAGCCAATAAAAGAATTACATGAAGAGGGCTGAAATGATTTACTGTATGGAAAGCCACAGGACCAAGGTTACCATGGTGAACTACCTTTCAGTGTGTACAAGGTCAAGTGAGAGTGACCTGTCAGTGGACAACCTTCAGTGCTAACATAATAATATATTGCACCAACAGCGGTTTGTTGATCAGCTTCTTAAATAATTACAAGCATTTTAATATTTGATATTTTTTCATTGCTGAATGTTTTACATGTGGACAATAAAGAATAAAGAAATATTCACTTTATGCTTTGGCAATAGCAGTTTAACAGCATTAGATGAAGATCTGTGTTTAGCAAATTTTTATGAATCATAATTGTATGCAGTAATATTTCTTTGGGTATCTTCAGAGGTTAAAAAAAGCTTACCAAGGGTTTTCAGATATTTAATCTAGTCTGTATGAGATGCAGTTGATGCCTTTCATATTTTCTGACACTGCAATATTGTATATTGCAGAATTTTTCTTTCAGTTCTGATCTGGCTGGAGATAGGGAAGCAGGGAGGATTGCAAATGGTCTGTGTACAAATATTGTCAAAGAAAATATACAATTATAATTAAAATGTTCAGCAAAAACGTCTGAAAAGGAGGGAGTTCATCTAATGGTTCTCTGAAAAATATTTTGTTGATGCATAAAATGAGAACTATACTAATAAATGTCTCTTGCATTACATATGCTGTAAGAAAATGAAACCCTTTGGGTTATGAATCTTGGATTTAAAGAGGCAGTCATCAAATATTTAAGATGAAAATGCAGTAACACATGCTAGCTGTCATGTGTAAGTTTGGTGAATGTTATGACAAGGTTTTTAAAACATTCATACTCGGAGTATTTTTATAAAAATGTTCATTAATTCAAACAGACATTCATATCTGGCAACCTGCATTACAATCGAGATTTCTAGATGCATGAGAATCTTGGTAAAGCCAAGAAAATATGGGTGAAATATATAGCAATCATGTTTAAATTATACATTATAAGGCATACCTATCGGTATGTTGTCATATTATGCATTAAATTTAGTGCATAAATCAGGTTGTTATAATTCTGATGTCACCAAAAGGCACAAAATATGACAAACAGGACTAGGCATGTAGATATTATCGTACTCAATAATTCAATGAGCATTTGTTTTATGTAAATAAACTCCTGTTAATAAAAATTACCCTCATTTATTTTACCACTTCCAAGTGATAATTAAAAAAATGTCCACTTTCTTGAAAACCATTATAAAATGTGAATAATGCATTTGTCTAATATCTTTATAAACAAGATCTTACCATCAGATTAGTTCTAGAAATGAAAGTGTTATTGATTTCTGTAATAATTTCATAATACTGTTACATTGCAATGCTGAAACTGCTAATCTTGTTTTTGTGGAGAACTCTATGCATTTAAAGCAGTGCTTGAACTCTCATATACAGCATATAAGCAATGTTAATTTTATACAGGCTGCTATTGTTGAATCTGCAGAAAAAGTACCTTTCAAAATAAGGAGAATGAAAGAGGGAGATTTTTTTAAACTTCAGCTTTTCATATAATGTACACAACTATCTGTTAAAAAATGTTGTAATACATGTTTTTTTTCAGTAAATTCAAGCATATTGGGTGGTAGTATGCCAAAATGTTAAAATGTTTTCAGTCTTCTTGATTTACATTTGATATATGTGCCAATCTGAGAATAGTTTAGAGTTGTGATCTTAATAAATACCTGACATATTTTGATTATGAGGCATCTATAATAGAGGGTACTATATATCACCTGAATTTTCATCTACTTTCCCACAAAAAAAAAAGAAAAAGAAAAAAATTTTAAAATAATTAAAAAAAGATAGGAGACATATTATTGTCTGCCTTTTCCACAATATCATGATTTATTGGAAATTTTTTTATCTTTTTTTTTTTTCTTTTTCTCTTCTTATAATAATTAGTAGGTGCAGACTTCCTTAAGACACAAGGATCTTACCAGAACAGCAAAACACGGAAGTGAATATATGTTTGGAAAAATGTTCAAGTCAAGATCTACCTCATGCTAAGGAGATTAAAACAGAGCTGAAAACATTTCTCTAAGGGCTCTTAATCAAGTTAGTGAGCCAAATCATGGCAAACCTGTGGACATATTGATGAGACACAGCACACAGGGAAGTCAAAACTCTTGAACCTAATCTGCTTCCACCCTTCATCACTAGATCCAACAATCCTGTTCCTGATGCCTCTTGGCAGGAAATAAAAGACTTTTTATCTTCTGATCTTTATGAAAAGTAGCTAAATAAGTACTTTAAGGTACCAGGCTTAGCTGAAGTTGAGTATGCTGCTGTGAATGGTTGTCCCAGCTGAGCATCATGTCAGAGCACTTCTATTCAGCTGATTGTTAGTGAGTGGCAGGCTGCTAGAGCCACTTCTTAGCTCTGTAAAGTGGCAGAAATCAAAGAAGGCCTTGTTGCTGTGCGCAGAGAAACAGCAAATTATCCCAAAGTGCATTTTCCAGCTGCCTTGGAATGTTATGGGAGCAAACATTGAAAACTGTGAGGTGTGTACTCACCAGTACTCTTCCATTCACTTGCAGGACACTTGACTCAAAATTTCCATACTTTATAAAGGAGAGACAGTTAGACAGCCAACTGTATCCTGGCCAGTAAAATATTATTTGAATTCATGGTGAATTTGATTCAGATGTCAGATATCCAACTGAAGAACTGAATATAGTAAAATATATTTATATGTATTAAATTAGCAAAATTTTAGTATACCCTGTTAAAGAGATTTTGCCTTTTGATTCCACTCTCCTTCACTGTAAAATACACAAAGGTATTAAAGGTCAGATGAACTATAATGATAAAAGAACATACTCTTGTTTTCCTCTTTATACAACAGAACTCTAAATAATCAATTTAGGTATCTATATTAAACTGAAAAATTTGTGATACTCAGTAGATAACATTTAACTGGGATTTTTTTTTGGCCACTGAATCAATTAGAAGAATATAAGAAGATTAAGCCCTGTCTATTGGAAGGGAATGTTCACTTTGCGTGAAAAATTACTGGCAGCAGTGTAATGCAAAACAGATTACTACCTATAGATTCATTTTTCACATTTGCAAGCAATCCAAAATGCAACTGATAATATTCAGAACTATGCCTGTTTTTATAAAAAAATTTCTCAGCCATTGAATATTTGTGAGGCCATTAAAATACACATTAGTGTCCTGTTCCATAAGGAAATTCTGGGCATATTTTTCTGGAAGGACTGCTGTTTTTAAAACTTATCTTCCTTTTCTACAATTTCTAGGATTTGGGTCCCCTTTCAAGAGTATGAAAAGAATACAACTTTAGTTTAGTATTTAGTATTTCTTACAATTTGCTTCACAATTTGACAGTCAATGTGGTAGAATCTGTGATTTTTTTAATCTGACAAAATATCTTTCTGTGGATTTGTTTTGTCCTGTGAATAGTTTCATCATGGTTTTGGCTGAGGTATAGTTAGTTTTCTTTGTAGTAACTAGTGTGGGCCTGTGTTTTGGATTTGTGCTGAAAACAGTGTGAACAACGCAGAGATATTTCATTATTCCTGAGCAGTTCTTGCACAGTGCCAAGGTCTTTTATGCTTCATACCCCACCCCACCAGTGAACACGCTGGGGCTGTGTAAGGAGCTGGGAGGGGAGACGGCCAGGACAGATGACCCCAAATGACCAAAGGGGGATCCCACACCATATGACATCATCATGCTTAGTGAATAAACCTGAGGGAAGAAGAAGAAGAAGGAAGAGGGGAAATCTTTTTGGTAATATAATTACATTTAATACTTAAGTGCATACAAACCTTATGTGCTGGTGGAAAAAGAAACAAAACGTGGAATAGGCAGTAGTAACCCTTGTTCAGCAGGAGACAGTATAAGAACGAATCAAAGGACTAAATATGAAAACATAAGTTTGCAAAATCAGAATTCTAAACTGAACCTAAATCCTTGTTTTTTCTCCTTTCATTTGTATTAATAGAATTTATCCCTGTGTGGAGAGAGAAAGGGAAGAGAAAGAAGAATCATTGTACACTAAGAATCTTAGCACTATTAAAAGTGCTACAGGTATGGCAGATCTGAGCCTTTGGAGCTATATGCAGCATTGAACATGGGAAAAAAGACTGTTACAACTATTTAATAGTGATATATTTAAATTAAAATGTCATACAAATATTCTAAACATTTTAATGATCTATTGAGTAAAACTTTCAGGAAGTGTTAATTTTCCAAAGGCATTTTCTCTGTCATAATCATTCTGTCTTTTTGTGATCTATGTTTTTCTATTATTGTAGTTTTTTTACTGCACATCTGCTGAATTGGCACTGCTAGTTCATATAGCAATAATACTGCATACAGCTTCCCAAGATTTGGCAAAGTCTAGTGAATAAGTATTTTTGAAGAAATGTGTATACACTTTATAAAGTATATTTAGTGGACAAATGTTGCATTCTATAGCAGTATCTAATACTTACCATCACAGTCTTTAATTGTGAATGTTGTCATTTTCATTATGAAGAAGATACTTTATAAAAAAAAATACCCTGAAACAACAAGAATGGTCCAGAGGGAGTTTCTAATTTTGAATTATTTTCCTTGGAAAACTGCAGGTGCACGATCATAATTTGACAGTACTGCATTATGGTTTACCTAGTGAAGGCTATTGTACAGTGATCTCTGCAGCCATCTCATTGACCTCCTTGAAGTCCAAGCATATAATGTCTGTGACACCAGCACTTCTGCCAAGCTCATATTTAAGTGGTGCAGCTAACCAAGTCTTTGAAAGGATTGATTTTAAAAATACTGAGAGACATGGACATTCAATTATGCAAAAAGTTATTTTACAAATTGGATTTGTGGTTCCTAAGGCCATAAAGAAAATAATAAAATTGCACTGATTAATTTTTGGCACTGCATAAACAAACACTTATTTTAGATATTAACAAATTAATAGCTTATTCATATACACTGATGACCTATAAGTGAAGTATTAACTTGATGCAGTTTAAAATGCCTGAGAGATAAAAAATGACTAAAAGGTTAAGCCTCTGAAATATTTGTAATAGAAAAAGATTGACTATAACTAAAATAAGAATAATCTGCACAATAAGTTGTTGGAATACATGAACTAGTTTTATCTAGTTGTATGTTTTGGGAGTGGAAGTTTACTTAAGTTGAGATGAAAAAATTTGAAAAAAGTATTTAAATCTAAATATAAACTCAAGGTCTATTTCAACATAGATTTTGCATTTTCAAAGATGCTTGTGCGCATAGAGTTTTGCTGGCACAGGTTTTGTTCTGTATCTTTCCAACTCTCTGTTAGCACAACTCAGACATATGACATTGTAACAGTAATATCATGCAAAGGACTTCTGATTAAGTTCCTGGCTACAGGAGCTGAATCAAGTAAGGAAAAAGCTATACACAAGTTACTTATTCCACTTAGAGAGTTCTGGCAACTGACTTTGCTAAGACAGTGTTTCTCTCTTTAAAAGAAAAAAAAGAAAAGAAGACATAGTTTGGAGAAGCAAATTTCAGATGGAAAGAGTTTGAAACCACGAATTTAGAAAGATAAGTAGATTGTAAAATAACAGAGAAGATGCTTGTCTGACCAATGTGGATGTAAAGACATGAGTTTAGAGTAGAAGGAGAAAGGAAGAAAACTGTAGCCTAAAGAAAATGGAGCTTTACACAGACCCTTGAATGGCTGCTATATATTACATCCCTGCTCAAGTACCTTTTCTACTGTCACTCTCTATTTTGTATCCCTTCTTTGTCCAACTTTTCCACACCCTCTTACTATAAATGTCCGTTTTCCTTAGGTGTATCTTTTACCTTCTAAATTCCATCCTAATCTCTGTGTTTACATATCTGTCTTTTAAGTGTGTGAATGCTAGTTCTTTTTCTAGCCTTGTCTCCCACCTCTTGTTTTTATTAGTACTTACTTTGCAACCTAGGTGACCTTGCTTTTCATCACATTATTTCTACACCTAATGTTTTGTTTGCTCTTAGTGCTCACCTTTGTATAGAAATTCACAGCTCTCCTTGTATGCGTTCATAAAAAGAGGAAAAACGATGAAAATTTCATCAAAAGAAAAGTTTGAAATTCCTGAGTATAGTACAATTGAATTTTTAAAGGTTTTATTTATTTATTTATTTATTATTCATTCCATTTCATTGTGGCATTCTTCCATGCTTTTTAACTTGCTTGCTACAGAAAAAAAAATCATTTTATACAAAATTACAAAATTCCTCACGTTTGTGTCTTACTCCTTTGACTTCTGCATTTTTATCACGGAATCACAAAATGGGAAGGTTTTATGATGTTAATATTGCTATTGATAATTTATGGTTATTTATTCATTTCACATCTTTTCCTGGTTTGTGAACAGAGGGTTTTGAGGTTTTTGAAGATTAGCATTAAACAGTAGTGGATCAGGATTCATTTTTTGTGGACAGGTCCAGTTGCAGATATTGAATCCAATATGTAAACTAGGTCCTCTTTCATCTCATATTAGTTGAACTTCTTTGTATTTTGGGATTAATTCCTTTATTAGTAGCAACATTCAGAAGATGCATATGTATAGATGAACAGTAGAGGTTAATATAGAATACATCTCATATATTATAGCTATTTTCTTTGATAGTTGTTTCAACCTGCACATATGTACATTCAAGAATCTGTAGATTTTGGAAAGCACACCTGGACATACAGCTTATCTTTTGAATCCCTGTTCCTTCCTTAAAAAGTTTACTTGAATTACCTTGCTGGCTCTGTGTTCAGAGCGGTTCAGATATGATTACCCACAGTGACACACTGGCTGCATTGCCATACACAGAATGACTTTCAGCCTAAAAAATATTTGCAAGACTTCTACCACCCAAACCAAAATGATCAAATTTTTTATACTCATCCAGTTTTCAGCTTCATTTCTTTCTTAAGTCAGCTGAGGGATATTTCTGCATTACCAGAAGATGCCATTTCAGTTTGCATCTTAAACTATACTTTGTCCCCAGATGATATTGTAAAATGAATTGCATTCAGGCAGAGGCTTCTCAAGCACAACTGCTTCATTTAACAGCAGCATATAAGCATTCAACTCCCAATCCCTAGAGTTCTCCCTTTGCTAACCGTTATAGCATCAGACTTAAAATGGCAAGGTGTTTTGGAGAATGCAGTTTTTTTGAGAAAATTAACTTATATTGTGAACTATGCACTTTTTTCTGTTTTAAATACAGCAACTAAGAAACCTAAAGAAATCAGAAAAAGTCTTTTGTTGACTTCTCAGATAAGAATAAAAATAATTCAGGACTTGTCTGAGACTGGGTAATTTCAAATGGAGCAAGAATTTCTGTATTCAAGAATTTGCTGACAAGTATAATCATACTTAGTCTTTCAAATGCTAAAACAGGAATAGAAAAATCCATATCAATGCAAACTTCTGTAAAATTCTACTATTATAAAACCTTTATGGGAGGACTAGGAACTGATATACTGTGCACTAAATTTTAAAATTGTGGAGTATAAACTCCTTATTTTATCAGAGTTCTTTCAAGGAATTCATGGATACTGTTGCACGAGAGCTCTCTCATTTAGGAAAATCTTGTCAGGAGTTTATTCATAAGGAAGAAAGATTAATTACATGTTCAAGTAAACCAAGCTCTGTGACAGAAGTGAATTCTCCTTCTCTGCCTTAAGAGAGCCATTGTTTTCTCCTGGAATTGGCTGGATTTGCAATGAGGTTGTACCCACATGATTTTATACACTCCTCATTTTGTTCTGTTTTCTGTAAACTCATTTTTTCTTTCATTCTCTGTCCTGAGAAGACTCAAGGAAGAACTTAACCATGTTAACTGTAGTAAACTACACTAGTACGGGATTAGAGTTTTACTCTGTTTGTTTTGAGATAGTAGAAAATAGCTGGTAATGAACACAGATTAAAATAAGACATTCATTGACTCAAGTAATCAGCCTCCCTGAAAAACTGGAAACAGATGACAGTAGTGAATTTTAAAAATACCAATAATTCTCTACATTAGTAATTTTACTGTAATTTCACCATTGTCTGGTGCTGAACATTATTTGCTTTATTACAGTGTATCAAGAAATAATGCAGTCACAGATACTTCATAAATTTTCAGTCAGTCTTTGAATTTGGTTTTGTTATGCATGCAGTGGGATTTTCTTAGATGGCTGATTATCTTTAAGTTTTTCATATTTTATAGATGTTACAAAACCAGAAAAAATCCATCAGGGTCATATATGGGCTTTTGTGTTCTGGCAATTTGCATTTTAAATTCTAACAGAAAAAAAAAGTGCTTTTTTTGGGGGGGAATCCTAGTATCTAATGATGAACAAAGTAATTTCTGTGCTTCTCTTTAGGGCTTAGCTTTGCCACCTGTTTTGTTCACTCTTGTGCAAGAAAGTGAAATATCTCAGTATGTTGCCATATACCAGGCTATACTATTTCCTTGTTGATTGCATGTGATATCAGTTCAGTGCATCATTTCCAACTTACAGAGACAACCATCAAGTGCAGTCATCTAAAGCACATTTTAGGCTAGATACATATGTATAAATATATATTTATACATAAATATAGAGCTACTTTGAAATTTAGCCAATAAAATGTTTTCATCCTCAGGTAAAACCATGGTCTTTTCATTCCCAGGATGGCAAAAGATCTGCTTTGCTCCTTGGGCAAGAAGATTCAGGAGTACCTCAAATTATTTTTTGTTCTGCAGGTTTTTTTTCCTGTTTTAGCTCTAGGTGTCAGTGCTAAATTTTCCTTCAATCACTAACGGATCCATTCCTATGTTTCTAAATCTTTGGAATATTTAAATCTATATACCTGACAAGAATCTTCTGCAGTGACCATAAT
Organism: Anomalospiza imberbis; assembly: GCF_031753505.1. Lineage (NCBI taxonomy): Eukaryota > Metazoa > Chordata > Aves > Passeriformes > Viduidae > Anomalospiza > Anomalospiza imberbis. The sequence continues at coordinate 30,519,567 of NC_089681.1, read as the reverse complement.
TTGGTATAACAGGAGAAGCAATTTAGTTAACCATTTTGAATATATGAGAACTAAAATGTTGTATCTTCCAGTACATTGGTAAAGATGTTAAAACAAACACAAATTCTATCTATTGTGACTAAAAGCTAATACAGAATAAAAAAGAATTGAATACAAAAACAGCAAAGTGAAAAATGAATGGATAAAGAATACAGAAAAAACCTAGACAAAAACCCAAAAAATATTGAAAACTGCTTTATAACTCTTGCTTTACACAATATCTTTTTTTCACATATTCGATTGTTTTTAGCAGGACTCAATTGAGGTCTTTCACTTCAGTCTTCTTTTTATGCTGTTATTTTTCAAAAATATATTTACAATAATTACCCACAAACCCTGATTTACAAGGGTGTACCTTGATGCTTATAAAAAAAGTAGCGAATAAGGACATTAACAGCATAACACTCGATAGACATATACCTCTGTAGAAGGCCAAGGCTGTTTTCAAGCATATAGTTGTGAAGTTGAATGATCAAAGTCAAGCTATATGTCTTTACAGATCACCAAGTTTGTTGAAGTGACTGGAGAGTCAATAGTCACGAGAGCTTCTTTTCTTGTAGAAAAGTTCCATTCCACCAAATGTAGTTCCTCAACTGACCTCTTGGCCAAAAACTACGATTAAAGATGCAGGTTGTGTGCAGAATAAATGAGAACAGTGTCTTCTATGATAGCAAAAATAGAAACAAGTTTCTTGCAGATCTGTGTCCTCTTTAGATTCCCAGAACTTTGAGTCATTTGCCTAAACTGGTAGGTTCTGCTTTTTCTCACATCCTGTAGTTCAGGTATTTCTTGAGGAGTATTTTTAGAGACCCTACTACTATCCAGTGGGATTTAAAATTAGAACAATATATATATTAATGATTCTCCTTTAAAAATATTCTTTCTTTATCTATAAAAACTTGCTTGCTTCTTGTAAGTACAGGTGCTAAAAGGTGAACAAATTCAACAATATGAGGGATGATGCTTGTTGCTTCTGTTTTTCAGAGGTAGAATCTCTCTTCTAATGCATCTCCTAAATTTATCTCCCTTAATCTGTAGCCAGTAAATTAAGCTTCCAGTTTTCTTTCTTAAGCTTGAGATAAGCATTTACCTTTCTTATGTTCAAACTCAAGAACATTCTTAGTATTCACAGGTCAACAGGCATCAGGAATCTTCCCGTGCCTTTCATTTTGCAAATTTAGCCATTTCTATTCAATGGCTGTCCAAATGGATAGTGGCCTGAATTGAGTTTCACTATGTAACTGTTAAAATAAATCCTCCTAATAGAATCAGGGCATAATCCACAAGAAATCTGAAAACATTACTGGCATTGTTCAGAAACTTTTTCTTCATTTCCTGTCATACCACCACTGAATTGGTTTGGGTTGCTGAAGGCAAATATGGTTCTACATTTGCTGATTGCTTTAACTGCTTCAACACTGCTATGCTATATTGTTGATAAATAATTTTCTTGGAGTTATTTAAAGTGTGAATGGACATTTAAGTTAGCAATAGAAGAAAGAGAAGTTACATAGTGGTAAAGGATAATCTTTGAAATTTTGAGTCAAAAATTACAAGTTATGGAGTTACTTTTCTCTTTCAAAACTCTTTGTTGTTTCTAGATGTACATTCTTTTGGATTAACAGGAATAGGAATTCTGTTACCTTATCTGGATGCGGGGCATGAGCAATTGAAGGGTCTTATGTGAGGAGGAAAAGGAAAAGAAGGATGTATACAAGTAGCAAAATGGCGTGCTAGCCTCATGTTAATGTATATGTGGTCATTTCAAAACTACTTATTTATTTAAATACTGCTCTTATTGCTGATAAGGCTCAATATTTTTTGTCGTTTATCTTCAAGAATAATATGTGCCTTTGCATTTTGAGAATTATGTTATGAGAAAGGGTTGTGCATGCTGAATTATGAAGATGCATTTGTTGCACCTGAACAGTCAGCACAAGCATTACAATTGACTAATCTGATTGCCTTCTATGTTGGAAGGATTGGTTACATGGGCCCATGTAACGTAACTCAAACATAACTTTTAACATACTTTTCCAGTGTATTTTTTATTTATAAGCTGAGATGAATGTGTTGGATGAATGTGTTGGTAGATAGATTGAAAAATGAGCAGGCATTTGGACTCTGAAGATAGTAATTAACAGCTCAGCTTCCAGATGACATCCAGTCAATACTGCTGCCTTTTTTATTCAGTTATTTTCATCAATGATGAAAATATTTCAAGATGATGAGATAGAATGGACCCTCAACAAATTTTCATGAGGCAAAATTGGGATGTTAAGTTTAGGTGACACTGGATGGAAAAACATCAAGAAACCGAAGGGCTGGACTAACAGAAACCTAGCAAATTTAGAAGGAGAATTGCAAAAGCCCTGCCCTTCAGAAAAAAACAGCTAAGTCCTGAGTAGGGTCTGGTAACTAACTGACTTGGTAGCAGCTCTGCTGAAAGGAGTGGTTATAGTGGCTTGCGAGTTGTGTATGAATGGAACGCTCTCACCAGAAATAAGGCAAACTGGCCTACATTGGAAGGAATGTGGATAATATTGTCCCTTCATACTTAACATTAACTTTGTTTACGTCCATCTTGCAGTTCAAGAAGGATTTTGGAAAACTGGAAGGAATCTGAAAGAGGGCTAACCATCTTCATGGTTAGAGACCTGAAGAACAGGGTCTTCAACTAGAGTTGAATTGCTTAACCCAGTGAAAGAAAGGCTAAAGAGACCCTTAAAAGCGGTCAGTGCATTTTGAAGGTACACTATAAGGATGAGGTACTACAAGGTACACTAACTCTCCTTACTACCAGCCCCTGATATATTAAAAGGCAGAAGTCAAAAGTTTCAGCTTTGCCATCAGCATTAGAAGACATACTTCACTAAAAGGGTCATGTAGCACTGGAATACTTTATGAAATTGAGTGATGACATCTCCATCCTTGGGTTTTTTTCAGACTCATCTAGAAAAAGCCAAAGTTGACCCAGTCTAGTACTGGCTGGGATCCTACTCTGAGTGAGTCCAATTAGGTGACCTATAGACATTTTTAGGATTCTTTGCTTTGTTCTACTGAATAATTACATATTTCATTGGTCCTTGTACTCCATATTGGGTGAAAAAACACAGTCAAGATCTGTATCCAATATGTTTATTACATATGTTGACATAATAGGATAGGGATTCAATGATTAATGAAATGTTTCCTTGTCTTCCCATGACCACTGGAAGATTTACATACTGAGAGAACAAAAGCTTTAATGTCATAATCCCTAAACAGTATCCAGAAACATGTATTGTTATCTTCATTCCCCAGGACTCCTAACAATGTTTGTATAAATTAAAAACTGTTAATAGCAGAACACTGTAATTGATTAGCTTCTGTATGTTTACAGCTCTCTTTAATTGCTTAAAAATGCCATTTGTCAGCCTCATGTTCTATTGACAATGTTATTGATTTATCCGATTTGGACTTTGTCTTGTCTCTCGTACATAAAACTCACATATGCAGTTCAAATGGGAAATGACTCTATTGATTTCCTTAACTTGAGCCCAAATGCTAAAGATTTTTGGATAAGCTTTCTCATTATTTAAGCCAAAATCAATAAAAGAGAGCATCTTTTAATGAAAGAGCAGTTTGAGCAACGTACTACAGAAATGGGGTCCTGTTCATCCTTTGCTTTACAAATCGATTTCTTTGGTTCCCTAAGTGAGGTCCAATTGGTTGACATTGTGGTTTGTCTTTGTGTGTAAACTTGCAGCTTCAGAGAGGCGAAGATGAGCTACAGAGACAGCAGAAGAAAACACTTTCTCTGCAACAGGAAAAGGATGACCATTTTTTTTTGAGGTACCACACTGTATGTTGTTCTTTCCATAAAATTCTTCCTTCTTATGGCTGTTTAAAAACTATATATTTTATGGGGAAAATAGATGTTTTTCAACCCTATCTCTTTGGTTTTTATAATTCATTGGTGTATTGTTATTATACTATTTAAAAATATTGCATACCTAAATGATACAAGTAGTTAATTTGGAACTGTCTCTTTTTATGATTTTTCTGAGTAAAAGACTATCACAGACTACAATCCAATCACATTGCTTTGTTAACCTGTTAATTTGTAATTTGTTCTGGTTTTATTTCAGCTCCATCCTCGAGAAATTAGACTTAGCAGCTCCAGACTAAGCTGTGTAAAGTGAAATCTGAGATAAAAAATGAAGAGCTGAAGTTGAAGAGCTACAGAAGGAACTGGGTATATCCAGCTAGTTATATGGGCAGGCCAAATGTTCAGGTACTGTGCTAAGATATCATTAACTGACCTGAACTACATAAATTAAGCTGATTATGCCTTCACTTAATTAACTGAGAATGACCTATTGATGTATAGGCAGAGCAAGATAGAGACTACATGCTGCACTGTGCTAAATTTATAGGTTTTCAATTAGTTCTATTATTGACCAAGACTACTTAGAAAAGGAGTTTACTTTTAGGTTTTGTAGCAGGTTTTAAATTTAGGAAGTTATTTGAAAATGTTCTGTTTATATAACTTGAATGATTCAAAAAAATGATCCAGTTAAAATTATTTATTCAACTATACTCCTGGCTGACTAACGCCTATATCTTTGTCTTTCAAACTGCTGTTATGTCTTATTACAAATATTGATTAATTATTTCCAAAATATTAATAATCTCCAAATTTAAGTCATAATAGTTTTAGAAATAGTACAACCAGTTTATTTGTTTAAAAGAATATTTTAAAGGAATGCAAGGAAAATTTCCACAAAATTCTGATCATTTTATTATAAATGGAAACAGAGACTTTTCTTTCAAAAATTGTACATTTACTGTGATTTTTAGTTAATCTCCATACAATACCTGATAGTGATTTACTGAATGTATTAAATAATCTTGGTAATATATTTACAAATTTTGTTGAGGGGAAAATATGAATTTGTCTAATGCAGGGATTTTGATTATGCAAAATGAAGGAGTAAATTAGAATTTAGTTACAAATCAACTTCCACTGTAGACATGATTTCAAAAAACCACACAATTAGAAAGCAAACAGGAAAAAATATAGCTGCTAAAAAGTAATACTACTACAAACATTAGAGAAAGTAATAAGTTTAAAAATATTAGCATGCAATAGTAGTAGGACTGTTACATCAGACTGATGATTCTTCTGTAATGTTTCTACTTTAAAATACATATTTTGAACAATAAGAAAATAATGCAACATCTTGAAGATAAGCTCGTTTATTAGTATACCAAGTAAAACAACCATCGTTTAGATTTAGCTAAAATGACCATGACTACTGATGTTTAGACCCTGAACACAGTTTTCTTTAGCTCATTCCTAAGTATAAATTTTTGTGGAAATGTACTTTCTCTAATGATATGGGTTGTTTAAGGTACATATCTATGACCAAAGTTAATATAAATTCTGCATTTTTTTCCGTAATTGTAGACTAAAAGATTGCTGTCTTTATTGATGTAGTTCTCCTCAAGCTTAAAAATCTAGATTATAATATGTCATTGTGTATTTTTGAGATTTGAGGTTAAACCTGCCCTTTGTAATTCAGCAATCACTTTATTGATATATCTCCTGATGTTTTCCTAGTCTATACTGAAAACCTGTGTACATATGCGGCTCTTTACTCTTCCTTCAAATGTGGTCCATAAGCCTTTGGTATGTGCTGGTCATATATTGAACACAAAATGCATCATGGAAACTTGATCCAGGTCCTTGACTTCACTACAGTTAGATGATAGCAGCAGCCCCAACATCTGGTGTTCATCTGCTGTCCAGCTTCTTTGACTGTTACTGACCAACCAAGCTAAGACTCTGTTTTGTCCTCCTTATTGAACATGTGTTACTTATTGCACATGCAACTTGTTACTCTGCTATATGATCATTTTCTTAATTTCTATGTTGCCTTGTTTACTAGTTCATTTATTGTTTTTGGTACATGGCTTATGAGTTCCACCAGTCACCTAATAGCTGTCTGTGTCTCAGTGTTTTATCTGTATTTTCTACCAGCTAATTTATATTAGCTTCTCGTACTTTGGGTCTTCCCCTCTTAGCCCATCTCTCTGTATTTATCCTCCCCCTGTTAACATTTACCCAGGCCTTTGCCTTTTTTTCTCTATCCTAGCTGTCATTGCCATTTCTAATTATCTGATTCACTTTTTAAGCCTCATATCTACCACTTAGATCTCTTTCATTAGGAGGTCTTATTCTGTGGTTTCTTCATACACAGGATGGTCAGAAATGACACTTTTCTGCTCTGTGATTTTTCTGTCCCTTTTATCTTTTCACTGATTTGAAGCAGTTCATTCCTCAGCATGTCCTGGGGTGCATCAGGCACAGCATTGCCAGCCAGGCAAGGAAGGAAGGGGATTGTCCCACTCTGCTCTGCACTGGTGCAATCTCACCTTGAGTCCTGTGGGCAGTTTTGGTCATCACAATATAAAGAAGATATTAGAATGTCCCATCCAAAGAAGGGACATAAGCATGGTGAAGGGCCTTGTGGAGAAGCCATATGAGAAGCTGAGTTCACTTGGTCTGTTCAGCCTGGAGGAGTTTGAGGGGAGACTGCACTTCAGTCTACAATTGCCTCATGAGAGGAAGAGGAGGGACAGAAACTGCTCTCTTCTCTGTGGTGACCAGTGACAGGTCCCAAGGAAGTGGCCTGAAGCTGTGCCAGGGTATATTTAGGTTGGATATTAGGAAAAGGTTTTTGACGCAGAGGGTGGTTGGACACTGGAGCAGGCTCCCAAGGGAAGTGGTCACAGCAACAAGCCTGAGAAGAATTAAAGAAGCATTTGAACAATGCTGTCAGGTACATGGTGTGACTCTTGGATATACTTGCGGGTCCCTTCCAACTCAGCATGTTCCTTGATTCTATGAATCTGTGATTCTGTGATTGTTTCTGTGATCTCACCCATGTTGATTGTTTTCTCTGGCATCACAAACTCTTATCGACCCACTCACCACCTTAAGTTATCTTGTTTGTTTCCTTAACTGCTTTTCCCAGTTGCCTGAGGAATCCCTACAAATGTTTGTGACTCTAATCTCTTTCCTCCTTTTCTACCATAGTTTCACTGAGCAAACATTTTCAGCTAAAGTAGTCAGACCATTTACCTCCTGCATCATTTCAGCCATGTCACTTTTTATTCTTCTCATGTGTCATGAATTTTTTTTTACCCTCATGGGTTTTTCTAATTTCTAAAACTTGTCATTTACTATATCACGTATTTCAAATTCCTCCTATTTTCTGTGATGTGAAATTTTTTCTTCTGCTCCTTCATTGGCTGTCTTTATACTTTTTTCCATTACAATCCTGAAAAATGCTGTATTCTGCTTGGGTTCAGATTTTTCTTAAACTTGTTCCTCTTAGTCCACCTTATGGTGTTCTTTAAATAAATTGACCAGCCAGTGATTGCTAAATTTTGCATCAGTAGAGCAAAGCTGATGAATGATTGTTCTTCTCGTCTCCCTGAAAAGAATCCAGACCTTTGCACAGGGTGTAACAATCAAGTTTTACAGTTTGCATATTCATGTTGTCATATTTTAATTACAGTGTTCAGTTCTCTCTTCTTCTGATTTATCACATTCACTTACGATTAACTTCAAATGGTGTTACAGATTAATTAGGTCAGGAATCATGCCTTCTTTTGTACTTTTTTTTTTTTTTTTTTTTTTACTGGTCCAGCATAAAAGGCTGCACTTTTATTTATAAATGTAAAGGTAATAAGATCTGTTGCTTTTAGGGATTCTCATGCAATTTGTACTTCCCCAATTTATTCTCAGGAATTGTTCAGGAATTTGTATGGGTTTAGGCTCTTTTCCAATAGGCAGTACACATGTTTCAAATCATGGATGCTGACTGATCCATGACCACTGGCCTCAGTGACAAAGAGTAGTTCCTGGCACATTTAATTTACTGGCATAGATGAAGTCTCTCTTGATCCTGACTGAATTTTTTAATTGCTACCTTTGCACAAAAATAGTAGTTCCTCTAACAATTGCAACAATTTAGGCTGAGAGAAGATGAAATGGAATTTGTAGTATTATTTTCATAAACTGAGAATAAGTTTGACCGTAAGTCATCTTAAATGACAAAGAAGTTTCGATCTGTGTAGCACATGTAGAATGTTTTTTTCAGAGAATGATACATTATTATTTCTGCTTAGGTATTTGCATGCCTGTCATAAATGGAGGACTGCTGCTAAAATGCCTTTTCTAGCACAGTTTTGACATGTAAGCTAAAGTAATCAGAATTCTGTAGCTGTCCTTGGAGGATATTTAAGCATCACAGGCAGTTGTGAGTATAGGTATTCATACTGAATGACAAAAGTATTATTTATTCATTCAACGAAGCTCTCAGACCTGTATCACCCTGCTGCCTGGGTTGTAGTTCTTGGACTGTAGCTTTCTCAAAGAGGCGCACGAAAGAAACTTGACTTTGTGGGTTACAGCTCATTATGTCTGTTGTCTGCTCTGGAATGTTTCTCTCAGTTTGGTAAAAGATATGAGAAAGAAAAGATGTGTCAAAGGAAATTATTTGTGTCTTTTACTTTAATACTCTCTTCTTCAGTTCCCTGCCCTAATATCTTACTTTCTCTCCATAGACAGATGTGTTGCCATATACATTGCCCTTTTGACACCTCATTTCTCTCTTTCTGAAAACCTTTCTCTGTAACTTAGGGTAGGTACTCTTCAGCCCAGTGTTTGATTCTGCAGCGAAGTTATTGGCAATACATCCAGGGCTTTATCATCTTCTTCCTAGCTTTCCTTTGGAACAGTTCCATCATCTCTGAGATGCCTAAGATGTCAGTTTATTCACTTCTACACATCAAGCTCTCTATTTCTCTATTTCTGTTTTCTTTACAGTGTTCTTCTTCATTTAATGTATTTTTCAAGCATTTTTCTTAAATGCAGTAAAGCAGGTGTAGTTCAATCTTAGCCCTAATGAATCTGCATGATTTTTGCCTTGATAAGTGAACAGTTTGCCTCAAAGGTTTGCCCTCAAATATGCTACAGATACTCTCCTAAAATTCTCAAAAAAGAAACCACAACAGATAAACTGAAATGCCTCGACTTCGTGAATAGTTAGGAAAATTTCACACCGTAATTTGAACTCTCAATTTGCATTTCACTGATGGGGTTTTTCTACTGACTAGCTGCTGAATGCTATCTTATATCATGGTTTTACATGAGCAGCATTCTTTGAATACTTGTCCATCTATATATTCACACTCTGTGAGTTTGCACTGCAAGTATGTTAAAACAACCTGGTGGTTCTGTTTAACCTTTTAAACTATATAAAATACTAAAAGAAATAATGACTAGCACAAAGCTTTTGTCCTTAGCAATCCAGAAATATTTAAAACATAGGTTTTGAAAAGGGGAGGGAGAGAAATGTGGGTAGTGAATTTATAAATAATCAACAATTGAAAATCTGTAACAAGTATCCTCTCTCAAGTGCAACCTCTTCACATGTGTGTTCTCATGGTGCATTTTTCTTAGCACTACTTTTCCTTTGTAGAGAAAGTTACCTGGAAGTGAATCTTGAAATATTCTTAAAAGAGCAGAACCAGAGAACAGTTCCAAGAAATGCATCTTCCGAATGTCCTATTCTGGAGAAGTAATTGATGGAAATGAATATGCAGTTCCAAGTTCCCACTCTGCCAGTCTCAATAATACTGGCAGCCTTCACTGAAATTAGCATTACATTAGCTACAGTTAGCATTCTGGTAGATTTTTCTTGCTGCAAATCATCACGTATTCTCTTTAGTTGGACAATATGTACCTAGACATGTTTGTGTAATTTGATTTTTCATAATCTTAACTGGAATAATTATTACTTTGTGCTACCTTACTCATAATTTCATCATCATACATGTTTCTTCCCCATAACTTTTCCATAATAGTGAAAAGTTATGGGAGAGAAGAATCGTTATTTTAAATTTAGTAATATAAGCTTTCTATAATGTATGTGCTTTTCAATGTAATAGTCTCTTTCTGCACAAATCAGGGTATTTTATTTACTAATACTAGAAGATGTATCAACTTTTAAAGTGAGTATTAATATTTTGTATGTTGCTATATAAAAGTTGTACATACAGACACAAAGCTCTGATAAAATACTGATAAAATACCATCTTATAAAAAATGCCATGTAGTATAACTGCAAGAAAAGTAAACTGCAAAAAGGCCCACCTCTGTGTATGTAGTTACAAGAATTTTGAGTTTCCAAGCCAAAGCCATTTCCACAGTTTTCACTACTGTTCTTCATCAATTTAATTGGGTTGCCCCTAACTTATACATTAATTGATAAAATGACTACAGACACTAGATGGATGGAAGGTAAAACAGGCATCTTAACCAATGCTTGAATAAAAATATTAAGAAAAGGTTTTGAGTTGTCTTGCAAAATTATGAAAATACTACTGGGATGTATTGCATTTGGATGGGTTGAAGATAAATGTCTTTTCAGCAGTCTGTATATGACACTGTGTTTTATGTTGGTGACCAAATTAGAGTTAACAACACAGTGAGATTTTAGCTGTTGCTGAACAGTGCTTCCACAATGTGTTCTGTGTTTCTCACTCTGGCTCTTCAGGGAGCAGTCTGTGGATGTGAGCAAGAAGCTGGAAGGGGAGACAGTCAGGACATTCATTTTTTTAAGACAGCTCTAGGTAGCCACAAGCCATGATCTGTTTTCACTAGGGCAAAGTGGAAGAAGAAAAACAGAGGCTGCTTCCTAGTTCTGCAGGAACAGCAAACAAATTAGGAATGATGGAATGAAGTACTTAAAAAGACAAGTAGACACTGACTAATTTCAGTGTATTTTCAAGTTTTAAGTTTGACAAAAATCTCGAGAGAAAATGAATTGAAGAATTCAGATATAAATTCTAGATTTTTGTTCAATGAGATTAAAGATGAGTCCAGCTTGCACTGAATACTTCTGAAAAATGCAAAAAGGAAAAATGCAAAAAACAGGACAAAGGCTGATGATAATACTTTTAAATAATATGGGGTTGAAAGGAATTTCTTGCCAAGATAGAAAATAAGTGTCTTTAGATTTACTAGCAATGGGAGAAATGAATTACTTTATGAGAGATGAAGAAGAAAGTGAAGTAACGAAGAAGAAAAGGAAGATTACTAATATTTTATTCCTCATTTCCTACAAAATTTAGTCATATGTTATCAGCCTTCCAGTCTGTCCTCTAGAGATTTCAAAATCAAAACTAAAATCCAAATCTCAAAGATAATTCTGTAAGTTTTGTGAAAAAAGTGCTACACAGTAAAAACTCAGACTACCACTCCCTTTGAAAGGTGGGGGCTGGGTTGTCTGACTGAAAGCTAATCAAATGAAACACAGGACCTGGTGACACTCAGAGGAGCGATGTGAAAGGCAGAGAAAGAAGCCTATGCAACCTAATGGAGCACACTGAACTGGCTGCTCCTCATACTGTCAGAGGAGAACATTTAGCCTATTGCCCTAAGTGTGGCATCCACCAGCAGCAATGAAATAGAATAGTTAGGGTTGGAAAGGACTTTAAAAATCACATCAGCACTGGGTAGGAACAACTGTGGTTCAGCAGAGAGCCATATATACCAAAGAATCATACATACAGTTTTCTGGCTGAGCCCCATGCTTTTTCACTTCAGTGTATTCTGCAGTTTTACGAAATCCTTTTTCTAACCCTTGTATGTGGGCAAAGCTCTCTGTTGTGAGCCTGTACATTTGAATGGTAACAAACTCCAAATGGGACAAACAGATGAGTAGTATAAGAGGTGTGACTGCCAGCGATGAGAGAGATAAAGAATGAGTTTGAGACAACATGGGCTGAAGGATTCCTGGGTCTGCCTGTGGAAAAGAGGATAGATGAGGATCTGGGAACCCCACTTGGACTATCATATCTATAACTATAGAGGTTGGAGAGCCTGCGATGTGTGTGAGTGCATGCAAGACTGCTGTCAGTCTTGCATGACAAGCTAATGGGTAGGGAGAGAGGTCACAGTGCCAGCCTCCAGAGTAGGATCACAAGTCAGAGAGCTGAGAGCCGAGAGGCTGAGCAACTGAAGGGGATCAGCATCTAGGGGCCAGCTAAGGGGCAGTCCTGTGCTACATCTGTATGTCAAACTTCAGTCCTGGTCAGATGGAGACAAAAGAGAAAATTGGACTCCCTGTGCTGTTCACAATTGCATAAAAGCTGTTTGTAGTGATGTGGGCCACAGTATGGGCCACATCATTTCTCACTGTGCAATCTGTGTGCTTGGCCATGTGCGTATTGTTTGCACTGTGTGTGTGTGTGTGTACCTGAGCATCTCTTGGCAACATACAACTTACCAAACTTCCACTGGCTGGACAGGGAGATGTAGAGCACTGGGAGCCTTGTTTCTGTGGGAATGGAACAAGAGAAGTTCTGAAGTCTATCAGTGTCATCTACCTCTATGTGCAGTGTTGCACAGCTCGGGTAGCAGCTGCTGCCTGGCTCAGCCCCACATGCAGGGCTGTGACAGACTGGACCTTGCTGTAGTCTTTCCAACTCAGCGAGTCAAAGAGATAAAGTACATAATGAATGATAAAACTTTTTAGTAAGTTAGGACATAATGCTCTGTCTTACTTGTGGCAGCTTTTTGTTGAGAGTTTCTTTGAGTTTTGTTTTTTGTGTATGTGTTGTTTGTTTGTTGGGCTTCTTTTATAAACAGAATGATAGTATCATGTCTGAACAATACAAAGTATTTAACTGCTATTTCATGAGTTGTATTAGAATCATAGGATATTTTTGGCTGACTGCAACTTTTCTTGTTTTGTTGCTTTTATTGTATTTGGAGATCTGGAGTTCAAGTAACAGGGACAATACCCAGGTGTCAGTAAATATATTTTTTTTAATATATAAGTATTCTGAATTTGTTTGTTATTACTTCCTGCATTTCACATTATAAATTAAAATAAATTAATATTTAAGCTTCAGCAAAGTTTAAAATTATGTATGCCTTGGAACTTTTTACCAAGATAGGATGCTACCAGCTTTGGCCTTCTACTGATTTCTGAAGCCAGTATTTGTGTTTGATATTTTACAGAGGTTTTTATATGCTATGTTAGAACAAGTTAATATAATTTTCCCATAAAGGATACTGCAAAATGTTACTAATTGATGTGACATGTTTTAGGCTCTTGATTCTTTTTTAGAAGTGGTCATGGTATTCAAAAAATTATTTTTTGCTCAGTTGTGGGTTTTAGCACCCTAAATTATCAGAGACAAAATAATCAAAACTGTAAAATCAGGCGTTGTTAGACAACTCCATTAAGAATAAGCTCTCTTTGTGGGACAATTATATTGAAGCTTATTTAATTTGAACAGTGTGAAGAGTTGAGAAATGTATCTTTTAATCCACAAAATGTAATACTGTTTAAAGATTAAGTTTCAGAAGAGTGCTGTAACTATAATACATTTTGTTAGAACTTGTTTTCAGAATATTTTAATTTGAAAAGCATCAACATTTCTTAAACTTGGATGCATAAAACTAGTCTCTAAAGTGTATGTTAGATACACACAGCTTGATTAAGAAAAATACTTAATGCTTAAATCTTCAGATTGTGCATCAATTATGTTTGAAGATAAATTACCTGTTTGAAGCTAGTAGCTAAGGAGTGTTTAGATGCTATGCTGGATCACTCAGTATGTCAGCATCTTCTGAGAACAGACTCTTGAGACAAATACAATTGTAGCTATAACCAGTCTGCAGCACATATTCTTCCCCAAAAAACCTCTTAGAGTTCCCAAACAGACATTACACATTTTCTAAAAGTGAGAGCAAAATTAATATTCCAAAAACCATATATATATATATATATATATATATATATATATATATATATATACAGCAAGAGACAGGCTTGGTTCATCAGATGACAAAGAAAAATGTAAGAAAAGCTTATGGATTTTTTTAACTTAGTGAATTTAGCCAGTCTTATCTGAACATATTTACATACCATGTGTGTGGACTGGTTGGGGTGGTTGTCTCTGAAATTTTATTTTACAACCAGAATGTACTTCGTGCTCCTTGCATTCTTTGTCATTTCTAATATATTTGGCAATTCTTGAAATATTTGATGCTGCAAATAGGACCTGTCATTTAAACAGATGGACAGATTGAATCTGTCAGACTGGTAGGATTTGCAGTAAATTCACTGCAGCACGAGTGAAACAATGAAAAATTTTATTGTCTTAAATAGATGAATGTAAGTCATTGCTTTTCATCAAAATACTCTCTGGCATTTAAGTATAAAAGAGGAAAGTTTATTTGTAAACAGTCCGCACAGTAGATTCAGTTAGAATATTTACATTACTATAAATCAATTTTTAAGTATACAAATGAGAGCAGAAGTATTTTCAATCAAAACTGAGCTTTAAAAATGTTTGGCTATACCTGTAGTCTTGAGAAAAATATGTTAACTAATGCACTGCACAGAAAAAAATAAAGATTTTAGGAAGTCAAAAAACCCAATTTTTTTCTTGGTTCCACTTATTTTGAAAATAGAATAAGGACTATTTCTAATAAGACTAATCAGAGACCCTTACAACAGAATCTTTATGCAAAATTGAAACACACCAGTGTATTCAGTAAAGGTTTAGTAGTTTGTCAAACACAAAATTTTAGGTATATAATTGTCCTTTTCTGTCACTATCTTATCTAAAACATGCTAACCACATATTTTTTACACCAACATAGAATAAAGTATGACTGTTTTTTTCTGAGGTATATTACAATAAGTGATTGTTTTATGTAGATAGACATTTTTTCTTCTTGGTACTGAATTTTGTTGTGCTTTATAGCTTGCCACTCTTTGACTAAGCACCTTTTCCTCGTGAGGGCAAACATGTTTCAGTGCCTGTTTTGCTTTGTTTAACCTAATAGTTAACTTTATTCCTATGCCTATATGAATACTTACACTGTAACAAAAATCATTTTAATAGTCTTGTGAAGCAGACCACATAAACCAAGAACACTTATTTTTCAGTGAAGGCCTGTGCTAATTTTTTATTAAGAAATACATTAAATATTGATACATCCAACCTCTGATTGAACCTTCAGAGTTGTCACATATAGGGAGAGCTGAAGATTTATTATGCAATATAAAATTAGGCCTATACAATAAGTTTCATTATAAATGACCTTTGCAGAATGGAGATTGCTACAGAGAGTAGGTTCTTTTTTTGCACAACAGTAAAGGATTCAAAAAAGCAAATATGAAAACAAAGAAGTTAGAAATCCTAAAATGAAAACTATTCTCAAAGAAAATACAAAATTGTTTCCTAATGAGAAAACATATTCTAGAAAGTCTGCCTTCGAGTGATGGAAAAATCAAACTATGGTAGATGATAGACAAACATATTTTAGTAACATGTTTTTGACATTTACAGGTAGGAATACTACAAAATTATGAGATAACTCTTAGCAACTTAGATATTTATAATATATCAAAAAATGCTTGTAAAGGTTTATTAAAAAGATCACTACAAAAAGATTTCTCGTGTGGATATAATGTGTAAGTTAATGGAACAGTAAGGTACCTTGGTAGAAGTAAACATATATTAAGTAGTAAGGAATGATATATAATGATGGAAAGGTTAATCTATTTGTAGCATGTTTAGAACATTACTTATTCTTATCTTTGTCTTTTATGTTGATCTAAATACACAGCTGAAAGATCAAAAGATAATTGTTCATCAGCACAGGCAGCCTTCAGCAGACAATCAGAATGTGCTTACAACTGAAGAAGCTCACTGGTGTAATGCCTTTCTCACCTCTAAATCTGATTTCACAGAAGTTGAAAGGAAGGTGTGTCAAAGCTTCAATACAGCTCAGCCATAGAATAGGAGTGACAAAAGATCTCAGAACAAAGCTTTCAGATGCAACATGCAAAGTATTTTGAAAAAGATGTTGTGTGTGAAGCCTAAATAATTTTTGATTTTATTCATTTTTGACAGTGGAATATGCATTAATTACACTGGAGTATGTTTATATCTAGTGGGAAAAAAAACTGTAAGTAAAACCACAACTTTTTTTCCTGATAAATTCACTGTAAAAATTTCATATTACTTTTATGAACTATTGCTTAGAAATATAAAGGAAGACATGGCATTGTGTAGCTTGTATTTATACTGAGTAAAATTAATCTACTTGGTTGTAGACTTTGTTTACTTTTGAAGCACAGAAAATGTGGCAGTATGTGAGAATGGCGTGTTTCTCTCCTTTTAAAATCAAACTTGTTTTTAAATAGATCAACAAAGTTACAAATATATTTTATTACAATATATTTAGAATAATTTATTTATACCTGAGTATATAAAATTAAAAAAAAAAACAATTAAAACTGTTAAACTGAGACTATTTTACAAAATAGAGTTGGTATAGGTTCCTTTCCTTCTGTAAATTGGTAATTTTGAAAGCATTGGTAATGCCTTCACAGTAGGTAATGAACAAGTGATGTATAGCTGGAATTGTGGATGGTGTTGTCTACAATCTTATGCCCATACTTCCATCATATCTGCCACAAGATAGTGGCAGATTTTCTAGATAATGCTCACTATATATAGTGCAATATAATGCACTACTGCTACCTGTGGTGCATTTGGTTAAGGCATAGAAGCTTCTCTGAAAGGTTGTAATTTCTTTTATTTAATAAATAAAAAAGGCAACCACTTGTTGCATTCTGGCAACTAGAAAGATGGAATAAATGTTCTAAACACTAAAAAAAACCTAATAATTTTTAACTGGGTACCAATATCAACAGAAACTAGAAAATTAGGAAAAAAATATAGTTTTAATAAATAAAACCCATATAGCATAGGATCATTGAATTGATGAACACTTGTCTTCAGTACGTGTAGTATGCATAGACTGCACCATCCAAGGTTATCAGCTTCTGAGTAACTGCTTCACTCAGGAAACAGGGAAAAGGAAGTCACCTGAGTGCAGACCTCTTCAGGATGATTCTTAACTTAGATTAGTTTTGTCTGCATAGAGTGTCTATGTAGTATAATTTAGATCATAATGTCTCCAAATTTTCAATTGCTATAAAGAATGAAAATTGCAAAAAGTGTAAATTCATTAACTTCAGTTTTCAACTGGTCACTTCAAAACTTAAGCTTTTTTGCAGCTGATGAAAATATTAAGATTTTGGGTGTTGTTTTTGTTTTGTTTTGTTGGGGTTTTTTTTAATATATTTGGAACATTTCTACAGTGTTGCAATATGAGAACTGCAGCTACACATAGGCATCTGAAGCAACAATGTCTGGTCTTCCAGATGGGTTCTAGATACACACTGAGAGAAATTGAATGGCTTAACTGAATCATGGCAGCACCTACCACTGTCAATGGCAGCACTGTCAACAGTATGCCCTACTTTACATTTGGAATAGAGCAGTCATTTAAATTCTTTCTAAATGTACTCCTGTATTAATAAGAAGTGGTTACACCTCTTGGATATATGTGGAGCATCTACTGTTTTGTTTCTCTCAGGCAAATCTGTTTTACTCTATGGTCACTCAAATATTTAAGTGGCACCAAGACATTATTTTCCATTTTAAGATATCAGGATCAACAGATCAGGTTAAAAGAATAAACAAGAGATACTAGCTGAGTCAACTGTGCCTTATATGTGAGAGTTTAGCGTCGTGAATTGCTCTTTCCTTCAATATCCTGCCACATGCCAAGTGGTGTTTTTTCCTCTGATTTTTTTATTTTTGTATGGTCTGAGCAGTGGCAGCCAAGGAGAGTGTTGGAAAACAGTCCTTTCAAAATATGATGCAAGAATCACAGAATGGGTAAGGTTGTAAAGGCCCACAGTGAGTTATCAGGCCCAGCCTCCCTGCTCAAGCATGATCATCTCAGAGCAAATGGCACGAGTTTGTGTCTAGATGGTTCTTGAATATCTCTAGTGGTGGAGACTCCACACTCTCTCTGGACAATTTGTTCCAGTGCATGATCACCTGCACAGTAAAGAAGTTCTTCCTCATATTCTGGTGAAACTTCTGTGTCTCGGTTTCTGCCATTGTCTCTTGTCCTATTGCTTGAATCACTAAGCAGAGTTTTGCTCCATCTTCTTGGCATCCCCACATTAGATACTTATAGATATTGATGAAGTCCCCTCTCAGTTGTCTCGATTGTTTTGTACATTTTACTGCTATATGAAATATAAATGTAATATCCTACAGGATATTACCAAATTCATTCACGTTACCAAATTCACTCACTCCTGATGGACCTGATAGATTGTCAGTCAAGGTCAAGATATGAATATAAATATTTTTGTTTTTCTGCATCCACATCAAGAAGAAAATGGCAGCTATAATTCCTAGCTTTTATGTAGTCCTCTGTAATTTTTTTTTTTTAATCCATGCTCCTACACCCGTTTAAAACCTTTAATCATAAACATTATGGCTATTACATATTGCAGACAAAATGAATGTATGTGAAGAATGATACCAGAAATGCCCATACTTCTTTAATACTGCATCTGTTCTTGGACTTTTCAATTTACTCTTTTTGGACTCTTTGCTTTTGAAAGAAGAAGAGAATGATGGAGGCCTGGCTCAGTTTCAGTCAGCTAATTTAGTAACTAGGATGAAGAGGAGCCTATAATTCTAAAGTTTTCCTTTTTCTTTCAGGTTTTTCCTTTCCATTTGAAGTGTTAAAATTCTTTGGCAAAATTGTGACAAAATTGCCTCAATGGCAGCTGTAATCCCTCAACACCAAGATTCTGGAGACACTCCTTGTGGATTTGGGATTTAGGAAGATTAGACTTCTTTTACTTTTTGTAACTATTTCGGAATCCTGGAAAAAGGATGAGAGAATAGAATCAAAGCTGCCTCACTATGGCATCCTAGACTTTTTTTGCTTTTTTAGGAAGTTATACTGCAAGTCACCCTTTATTTCTCTCAGATGTGTTGATTTGGGCTGTTCTATTTTTGAGAAAAGTGACCATTGTCATTTACAGAGATTTTAATTAGCTGTCCTCAAATGTACTTCAACAGTTAATATTCTTTTGAAGGAGTCTGTTCTAATTTATTTCTATATGTATGTATTTTGTAAAACTCTTGGATTTTATTGGTTTGGGCTTTTTTGTAAGAAACAAAATTTTGAATGCACTGATTCACTCAATAGAGGGGAAGCTGCTGCAGCAGGTGTCCCCAGACCTAGGCAGCAACAAGACTGAGCACATATTTGCAATAGGCACCTGAGCACACGTACACACTGTGCATACACATGTAGAAGTGGCTGGCCACACAGATCAATGAAGGCAGAAAACACTGTGCTCACTCAAACACAAATAGCACTAAATACTCTATCCTGTTTTTCTCTCTGACTGGCCAGGATCAAAGACAATTAGTGGCAAATATATATATACAGTGTGGATCACTCCAGTAATCTTACACATTGCCTGTGCAATCAGGGTATGGGTGGAAATGTGCTCTATCATACAGTCTTATACAACTCTCGTCTTTTTTACAAAGTATTAATAAATGATATGTTAATTCCTTGCTCTTGCTAAACAAAAGGATATATAATGTGGAATATGGGTTCCTATAAGGTGCAACACTTCTTTCAGTGCTGCACTTATTGTGCTGGTTAGGTTTGCTCTTTGCTTGTTTAATTTTAGAATGAGGAGCTGACTGGGTCTGGACTTCAAAAGTAGCTTTTTTATCTGTTAGTCAGGTTAAGGATTGCAACATTCTTGAGCTCTTTTGAAAAGTCCAGTCTGCAATTTGAGATTTCCAGGGGCATATATTTTACATAGGTCACCTCAGTGTTATTACTTCTGTGTTGATTTCTGATGGGATCATTAATAGTCCAAGTTTATGCATGAACTTTGTATTATTAGTTTTTTTCCAATATCTCTCTTTTCAGAAAACATATCAGTCTCTGAAGAAAGCACACATTCTGTCGACACATCTTTCTATAGGTAAATATTCAAATTTTGAATCTGTACTCTCATACAGAATGGAGATTTGTAGAATGAATTTCATGATGCGTCCTTTCCTAGTTCCTGGAAGAATATGCTTTAACTACCCCAGCAAAATAGCCCCCATTCTTCTTAGGACCAATAGTCTATATATCTTTAATATTTCATGCTCATCTTTGCTTTGATTGTCTCCAAGTGTGATTACAGTCAGTGTGCTTTTTTGCCTAGTAGCAGATCACTATTTTCCACACTGTTGGATTTCTCAGCTGTGATGATGAAATCAGCTCAATGTTTACAAGAAATGCTCCTTCACTTACTGTGGCTTCCTAGAAAAATGATGTCCTGAGTGTACCTAGTGGAATGGCAAGGTTATTTGGAAGAGAACTTCCTCCTGAATATTGAGCATCTCAATATATTAGAGCCCTACTTTTGCATTTCAGGCAAAATGCCTAAATTCATATCCAAAACTGTCACATACAATCAATGATAGCTAAGTAACATTTTACAAAATCACTGCTGGTGTAGAGTTCATTAACAAACTGACAGTGGGAGTTCTGCTCCACAGTGTTTTTGGTGATCTTATAGATTTACTTGCTTCCCAGCATGAAGAGAAGGCATTAGTTGTGCTTCTATTTGCATGAACATATGGGCTTTTTTGGGAGGACATCCCTTATTCCATTATCATATTGGTATATGTATTTCTACTGAGATAGTGATTCTGGTTAAGACAGAAAAGTAATCTGACAGGTTTGCTGTGGCTGACATAGCATAACATCCTGTAATTGCAGTTGTGGTTTGGTTTCAGTTCTCCTTCAAAGTCTTCCAGCAATTCTATGATTTTATTTCTGTGGCTGATGTAAAACTGAAACAATGACAAATCATACTAAACAAAGAAGCAAGGCTTTGGGTGTTTATTTCTCCAAGCACTGCAGTGAAAAACTTCTCAGATCTCCAGTGACAGGACATACTTATGGATATGTGTATACTTTTTCACTTGAAGAATTGAAACTACTAGTAGGTAATATCTTTATCCTTGTTTACCAGGATTAATTTCTTGTAAATTGCTTAGTTATTTGATTTTGTTAAATTGATTCTGACCCTGTTTCCCCGGTCTGTTGGATTTTGGCATTTACCTCAAGTACATACCAGGAGCTCATCTTGAACTTAGGTTATGTTTTGGCTACTGTTACTTCATAACAATTGTGTGTATACATGAGGACACTGATATAAGGTATTTTCCAAAATAATCTTCTACTGTGAACTGAGGTCCAAGAGTTAAACTTCTGGAGTGTGAAGTACTTAAAATGTACACTATTAATATTAAATATATGTTTAATTTTGTGGTTTAGCCCTGTGAAGAATAAAGGATTTTTCAAAAGTTGCACTGATTAATGCAAAACAACTACCACATTTCCTGCATTTTTGTTTAGTTTCACCACATTTCTTAAGTGATGACAATATGTATGTCAAATATTTCCAAGATGGAGTAAGCCACTTTTCCTCTACCTAAGGCATTCAAAGAGGACATATGTGCAAAGAGAGTGAGTTAATTTCAGAAGTCATTGATGACAGCGTAACCACTGAGTAGCATAACAAAACAGAGCAACAAGTCAATTATATGTTGTCATCACTAATGTGTGAAAATGCCTTCTTAATTCTCCCTCCTCCACTAGGACCATGTTCTTATTTACAGCACAGAAGATTTACTCTATAATTCAATTTGTCACTTCAGGGAATTTGTCGGAAAAAAGTAAACAGAGACAGACATTTGACACGGTCCAGAAAGTGAAATAGACCTTTTTTTTCATTTTACAGGAGCAAATCTTTTGTATGTATGTATTTTGAAACTAGAGTGGATAGCAATTTGAGGTGATCTTAAGACAAGGAAAACAAGACTTTTTAGTTCAGGTTCAGCTGATTTTCAGTTTCTGTCATCAAGAAATTGGAAACTAGTGGTACCCACCAATGAATGAAGTTTACGAGGAGCAAACTGTAATTATATTAAATATTTATAGTGTGGTGACTGGATGGCTACCACTGGTTATACAATACAGAACCTTTAAGCTTTGAGTGACCAGTTCCAGTCTGACCTCAGGCTGTTATGACTGAAGGTTGCTGCCACATGACAGTTTATCGGTGGCATGTGTGAAATGTGTAGCTGCATTCAGTCTAATTTCAGGAGACTAGGTGGTGTTCCCTGTGGGCCAGGATTGAATCAAGACAGCAGGAGAGTACAGGGAACATTGCTTTGGAGCAGCTATGCTTTTACTCCCCTGAATCAGATACATGAGAATCTGCATGCAGTACTTTGCTTTTCTTTACATGTATATGACACAGTGAATCTGCACATATTACTGCTCTAAAATTTATTAACATCACATACATGCTTGGTACTTTTTCTTCACAGATATGATTTTATTTAGTTTTAAATTCTGTATATTTACATGCTAGGTAATATGTATAGAGATATGAATGTTGGTGTCTGGAAAAACCTATATCCAGCAATAGCAAGAACATATCTAAATGTCTGTACATGCATAGCATAAGAGAAGTTCAAAATAAGTAATGGTTTAACTTTTAATCTCCTTCTTTTAATAATGAACTGTTCCTTCATATTGGAAGAAAACTACTTTTTAAAAAAGGAATATGTAAAGGGAACATTTTGAATATAATATCTTTTGCTGGTAA
>NC_089681.1:30381867-30494367 GCF_031753505.1 Anomalospiza imberbis | reverse complement strand
CTATCAGATTTTGCATGAGAATATGTAATTTTCAGAAAAAATAATGACCTTTTGACTTCTATGTGCCCTGCTGTACACATGATATATAAGGCATGTTTAGACTTCAGTTTTTATCCCAGATCCATTTGATTTTAATCTTGCAGACTAATTAAGACAGTGGCCATATTTTATTTAACATAATTCAGATAGACTACCATCTAGGATTTTTTGATGAAACTATCAAATAGTGATATATTCTGTAATAATAGTAGGATATTACAGGTGCACATCTCTAAAAGTATTTAGAAAATATATATTTTAATTGTACTAAAACAAATTGAAAGTGATATCAGAACAGTTTATTGCATATTGATTCAGTATTTGATTATTTTACCATTTCAAGGTTGCTTTTTTTCCGCCTAAGACAAAATAATGCATACATTAAAATTAAATTAAATCATTCTGCAAAATGGATGAATACTAAAAAAACATAGGTTCTCATTTTCTTCAGGGACATTGAATAATGATACTTTCACTCTTCATATTTATGAATTGCGGTATAGTATACACAGTGGCAGCATATGGAGGTTGAATCATTTTCTGCACAGCTGTATCCTGATATTGCTGTCGACAACAATGTATTGTAAAAAAATAGTATTCCAATTCTTAAGGCTATTCTCAATATCTTTTCTATGTGTTTTTATTGAAAAATGTATATAATGTGATTTTTTTCATATGCCATGTAGGCTGAATGTGCATAAAGTACCATTTAGCTGAAATGTATTTAGCATATCTTCTAAGTAAAATTTAGATTGAAGAAGGAAATATTTCATATGTAAAATCCAGCTAACAGGAACATCCACGCTTCTATCATCCTTCATATTCCACCAGAGGAAATACATGAGACATGGGCGAATATGTGTCTGTTCAATGTTTCACCAACTCATGTTGGTGAAAATCATAAACGTAATGTATGCTCATTCTGGCCTGCCTAATATTTTTCTGAGCCTTTGTGAAGATGCCTGTTGTAAATTTTTCTGTCCCATGAGGCCATGAGCTGAATTAATTTTGTGTTTGGTGCATTCTCATAAGTTATAAGTTGGTAGACACCAGATGGTGCTAGGGAGACAAATGTCAAAAATCTGTACAAATTTAAGTCAAACAGAAACTAAAAATGTCTGGGGTTGTGCATTTGAGTAGGTGCCTTCTGTTGGATAGGCAGATATTCCTTTTGTCATAATAATTAATATCCTGGCAAGGATATTTTCTCAGGCTGTTTCCCTCTCCTCTATTCAACTTGAATGATTCCATTTTCAATTTCCCATTATTCTTTAGCCAGGTAAAGTAAAAATAAGGAGAAAACTAATAAATGTATCACTATGGTTCATCATTTGTTTCCATCACACCTTTGTATTTTAAGCTCTAGCTAGATGAGCTAGGATAAGCAAGTTGCTCTTGGATAGGCTACATGGTATGTATAACAAATACATGTAGAAGTTGTATTTTAAAAATTTTCTCAAAAGATTTCTATCAATGAATATATTGCTTTTATGGCAGTGATGGGTAATGAAAAGATTGATATTTCGTTTGAGGAAAAAAATTAAAGAAGCAAAACCACTGGATATCTAGTTTTTATAAGACTATGAAAATGTCAAATCTGCAGCATTTATACTCTGGAGTTTTGAGCATCTTATATGAGTCTGAAGAAGCTTCTCAGTAGCTTGCATCATAGTAGTTGTGTATTATATGCAGTCCAATAGTAAGGTACCCTCATTTAAAAAAAAAAAATATTTAATATCACTTTTTGTACAGCCATAATTCCTCTGAAATAAACATAACCTGAAAAGTAACAGAGGCTGATTGGACAAGCATGGAGTCTTTTCCTGATTGCTATGCCACATCATCCAAGCTCTCAGAATTCCTTCCTTTGCTGAGAATATGAATCTTTCCACATAGTGGCATATGCAGCCATTTGCACTAAAGGACTTTTTTGCCTGTAATATAGGATTACATTTAGAACTGGACTTGATAGTTCTTGTAGACTCTTTCCAATTTGGGTTTTCTGATACTAGTTACAATTATAGCCTCATTTTGTAGTAAAATAAATATTTCTGGCTAAACATCTAAGCTCTGTAAGGACAATATTGACTCGATCATTTTTATTGAGTTTCTTGGTTCTTTCTTTATGTGTGTATGTATGCTCCCTGAAAACCTGTGGATTCAGAGGAGAATTACGGAGACAAGCTTTCATAAGATGAAGTCATCTTTCTTGTATCTCTTTGTTAGTTTTCTTGCTTGCTATCCAGGATCTTGTATGACTGGCAGAAAAACAGTTATCAGGAAAATTTATCATGCAAATGTTGGTTTCTTGTATTATCAAAATTAAATTTATTGTATCTATCACCTACTTCCAGAACAGTAGTTTCTATATACCAAGAAAGTCCAGGTATTGTGAGCTGTTTTGGGATCCTCATATCACAGAGTTGATTAAGTAATACTGTACCATCTTCAACTTTGTTTCAGCCCATGAACATTCTTTCTTTCTTTAAGGCTAGACATCTAAATTTAATTACAATACATGTGGAATGTCTGTCAGCGTTGGGAATGTCAGTAGGTAGCCATATATTCTGGACATTGGGGAGCTGATATCTCAGCATATGGGCTTAATTTAAACAGACACTCAAGTAACTGTGTTTTACATTTACAAACAGCCAGTACCTGAGAACAGTCTCCTGTACAGGGAATTCTTGTATAAGTGACAGGAAGCTGTACTGTACAAGTCATCCTTGTTTTGCTCTATTAAAAAGTCAGCACTTTATAATGGAAACCATATGGTGCTATGGTTGTTTTTGCTATCTTATGCACAGAAAAGAGCTGCAATATGTGCTGACAAATGTGAACTCCTTCTTGTGTATCTGCCAAATACAAGAAGACTATATCTTTAAAAAAATTTAATCACAGAGAATAATTGAATGATAATATTATAAGAAAATTCAACTTGGAAGGGACCTCAGAAGGTCTCTGGTCCAATCAGCTGCTCAAAACAGACTCAGTTACGACATCAGTGAGTTGTGAAGGTCTTTGCTCAGCCTGATATAGCCACTTCCAACACTTGATCTCCTGATCCAAGTTCTTCATTCTAAAGCTGTTCCAAGTTATGTCGTCTTTCTTGCTCTCACCACCCACTATTGCAAAAAGCCTGACTCCATCTTAAAAACCTCCTTCTAGCTATTGAATCCCAAAACTCTGCTATTGATTAACATATAAAAGAGTTTTTTGGGTTTTTTTTTCTAATATTTTTATATATATATTTAGTACCAAATCCTATGGCACTAAAATCTTTACTGGCCTCCAGATAGACGACCCCCTAACCACTACCCTATAACCCAAAAATTCAGCCAGCTTTATACTTTTATCTTGCTGTACATCTATCCTTACCACAATGACTTAACTCAGATATTGAAAGCTTTGATAAAGTTGATGCAAGCTACATCTTTGTTATTATACAAGGATTGCTTAAGGGAATTACAAAAATTCTTTGCTGAACATTTAATCACAACTATGAAGAGAGAACCTATTTTTAGACAAACATTTAGACTTTGGCAGTTCACAGTTTGTTATTTAAAATGGACACTGAAGACTAATGGTGAATATGGAAGACTTCTGAAGGAGACAAGCATTCAAGACAGATAAATAAGTGAAGGGAAAAGGCCTTGTTGTCTGAACATCTCTAAATTCACTTCTAAATTTGGGAGACTGTCTGTAGTTATCAACATATGAGGAATGCATTTGTGCTTCTATGAAGAGACAAAATATTTAACAGAAATTAGACTCATTTTTTCTTTATCTTAAGTAGACGTTTTGGTCAACTTAATAGCTAGAAGTTCAGAACATTTCAGTTCAGTTTACTGCCTAAGTGTCCAATGAATATGAAGCTTAGACATCTAATACACATCAGTAGAAATGTAAGAAGAATAAACTAAATGTACATTGAAATGAGTGCTAAAATATATTTCCCTAGGATCAAACCAAATAATTTAGGAATAATATTTTAGTTAAGTGCAAAATATTTTGATACTGACGCTCTTGTTACGGTACTGAAAAACTGTGCATTGCCAAACAAATAATGGACACTTTTTTATCTCTTCCTTTTTTTCCTGTTGTTTGCTTCCTCATTTAGTTTAACAACTTTTGAGCTTTCCATTGGATTAATGAGTGCAATGTACAACACACAATATGAGGCTGGATGATGTTTGCCAAGATGTTTCAGCATTGATGAAATGCTAAATGTTATTGATTTGTTGTATTTTAAAATGATTTGGGAATTTTATTTACCAAAAAGATTTTATTAGAACCAAATAATTTTCAGTGTTACAATAATTAAAGAGCTATATAACTGCTGGGTAAGATTTGTAAGCTTATGATTCCAGTAAAAAATGGTGGTTCCCCAAGCCACATTAGAAAGATGAAGGATTGCATGAATCAAAGATTCATAAACCTAGTTATGGAGTGTCATCAGAAAATTAAGGACAGAATAAAAGATTATCTGTGATGGTTCAGAAGAAAAAGCAATGAAAGGAAGGGCAAACAGGACTATATCAAATTCATCATTTGTAGTTATGCGATGTGGGTTTATCTTTGCATCTGCTTACTGCAGAGTATGCACTACACTTCTGCCTACCAAAATTAAATAACAAAGGCTCATAATATTGGCATAAAAGTGTTTCAATTTGGGTATGTGCTTACCAAATGGTTATTCTCAATTATGTATTTTTTTTTTGTTTTGGTTTGGTTTTGTTTTTCATTTAAACACGGTAGTACTCTTGAGTTAGTTGGAATTCTAATGATAATTAGTTTAGTGAAATAAATACTAGCTCATAGCCCAGAAAATATAATAAAAATGTATAATATAGAATATATGTAGCGGTTTTCTTCTGAGCATTTTTTTTATTGCACGTTTATGACTAAATAATTGTTATTTTGCCTACAACTGGATGCAGATTTTAAAATTTATTTGGGGTATTTGTATAAAATATGCATATATTTATAAAGGTGTAGTTTTTAAAATATAACATATCTTCCTTTATTTACACTCATTTATTTTCTGAATCACAACAGTATCTGAAAAACTGCAAATATCCTAAAATAATTTTGATACTTTTCCAGAGTTTATTTACTATTTTAGATCTGTATCATAAAGATGAGAGACACTCTTGAAAAAAGCTTTTCTCGTGGTTATACTGAACATTTTGAAGTTCACACATAGCTTCATCTGACTACTTCTGATAGCTTATATTAAATTGAAAAAAAAGAAACCAAAATCCATGAAATTCCTGAATAACCCATCCTAAACTTCTCACACAAGTGGGTTAATTGATTAACATTTCTTATAAATATTTCATATTGCTGCTTATGCTATATTTACAGGGGTTTGATCTATAATCTTACCTTGTGTTTTTAAGTTATGGTTTGTCCCTTTTATATGATTTTCTTATTGTATTAAATGTCACGTTCCTTTACTGAGCTTTACTGTCTTTGTGAAAGAAAAGTTCAAAGTTGCATCTTTAAGGAGAACGCTGAATCATTCTTGTGGAAAGAAATTATGGTATATTTAATAGCAATCAATTTTTTCTTATTTCTAAAATAAAGTACTATACAAAGATAATATAATTTGCCTTGCAAAAGTAAGATATTCACAAAACCCGATGATGATTGTAAATTAGGATGTGAACTAAGAAAAAGGACCTAGCAAGTTTAAAGTACAAATTTGACAGAGAGCTGAAGTAATGAAAATATGTAATGCTATTAACAAGAAAAGTAAGTAATGTAAAATGCATTTTGCTTAAAAGTTGTTGTTTAACTGTGCTTTGTTGACTGTGCACATATTAATTTATCCAAACCTTTTACTTCTTTTAATATATTCACCCTTTCCAGCACAAACTTGCCCTCTAAGTTTCACTGGTTTTCTTTATTCCTTAATTCCAGTGAGGAGAATTTCTTATTTATCTGAGCATGTGATAGCTGTTAATCACATAGCAGGGGGTTTATCAGCATGTGTGATTTTCCTTGATTCTTCAACTCTTTTTACCAAGGACTCTTTTTTGAGTTGTATATATTCACTGACAGATCTCTTCACTGCCCTCAAGTTTCACAGAACTTGTACATTGAAGTCTTAATAGCTGCTTTGTATCTATTTTCAAAAGCCTTTAAAACAGTCTACTGATAGAAGTTGTCAGATTTGTTTCAGTGGCATTTGGGCCTAACTGGGCAAAGAGATAGAAAATCTATAATTAACGTTATACCTGAGGGTGTACTCCATTGTTTTGTAATAATGTCTACTTTATCTTTTCCCCTTTTCAAGAGTAAGATGAGGGTGAAATATCATCTATATTACCCAAAGACAGGATTAACCAATTAGTCATACACAAATATCTGTGAACAGATGGGATGCATCTGAGACTGTTGATGGAGCTGGCTGATATCATTGCAAGGCTGCTGTCTAACCTCTTCAAAAGGTCATGAATTTTAGAGGAGGTTCCCAATGACTGGAAAAAAAAAACAAATGTCAGTCTTATCATGAAAAATGTCAAGAGGAAGATCCAGGGGACTATGAGCTGGTCTGCCTCACCTCAGTGACTGGATAGGTGATAGAATACATCCTCTTAGAAATCATTTTCAGAGGCATGAAGGACAAAAAGGTATTTGGAGCAACCAACACAGATTTAACATGCACAAACCATGCCAGACCAACTTTCTATGATGAGATGAGAGATGAGTAGTGGTACAGTGGACAAAGGGAGGGTCAGTGGTTGTTATATGTCTTGACTTTAGCAAGGCCTTTTATACATTTTTAAAAAGTCTCATTATCATGAAACTGGTGAGATGCATGCTGGATAAATGGATAATGAGGTAGATGGAAAATGGATTGGACTGCTAAGCCAAAAGAACTGTAATAAGGGGTGCAAGTTTATCTGGTGGTCAAGTAGCAAGTGCCTTCCTTCAGGGATTGGTACTGGGACTGTTCAGTGTCTGTCTGCATTAATAGCCTGGATGGTGGGACACAATACATTCCCAGCAAATTTGTTCTTGGTACCAAATTGGTAGAAGTGGTTGGTACACTGGAGGACTGCTGTACAGAAAGGCCTGGTCAGGCTGGAATGATGCATTAACAGGAACCTCATGAAGTTCAACAGAAGCAAGTACAAAGTCCTATGCCAGGGA
This sequence comes from Anomalospiza imberbis, assembly GCF_031753505.1. NCBI lineage: Eukaryota > Metazoa > Chordata > Aves > Passeriformes > Viduidae > Anomalospiza > Anomalospiza imberbis. Next base: position 30,487,167 of record NC_089681.1, on the reverse strand, counting down.
ATGAGTAACCTCATGCAACAGTAGAGGCTGGTGGCAACCAGCTAGCTGAAGACAAGAGCTTTGAAAAGCTTGTGGACATCAAGTTGAATGTGATTCAGTAACAAGGTCAACTGCATTCTGAGCTCTATTACTAAGAATGCTGTTAGCAGTTTCAGGGGCATCATCCTTCCACCCTTGTTTGGCACTTCTGAGAGTGCATTTGAAGTGCTATGTCTGGCTTGGTTTCCTTTTTCCAGAAAGACATTAGCATACTCAAGTGAGTCAGGTAGGCGATGAGCAAGATGGCCGAACACCTGGAAGACATGATGGATGAGGACAGGCTGAGGAAATGAGGTTTGTTTTGCTTTGACAAAAGCCTCAAGGGAGTCCTTGCCTCTGTCTGCAACTACCTGAATGGATGGAGCCAGACTCTTGTCAGAAGTGTGCAGCTATAGGGTATGAGGCAATGGACACAAGCTGGAACATGGGAAGCAACAACTAGATATAGGGAAAAATTGTTTTTACCATTAAGTTTTTCAAGTCCTGAAACTGGTTGCCCTTAGATTTTGTGGCATGTCTGTCCTCAGAGGTGTCTGAGACTTGACTGGACACAGCTGTGTGTAACCTGCTGTAGTTAGAACTTCTTTAAGAACAGGGTCATATGTCCCAACCTAAATTATTCCATGATTCCATTAAATTGTGAATTTTGCTCTGTTTATGAACACTTTTTATTATAGGAATTTTCTAAACAAAAGTCTTTAACAAGACAGGTGATTTAGTCTGGAAACTAGAGCTGTCAAAATTATCAAGATATCATACAACAAAGGATGCACCAGCTTGCCAACTTTGTAGAGCTAAGAAAACTGAACAGAATGTAACAGCAAAAGGTGTTTGCACTAGTGGATAGTGGGAAACTATGATTTATACCAATCACATGCAAACTGAAGTGAACATTTCTTCCAAAACAGGCATGTTCAATTAGTTAAATTTCTTTGCCCTTAATATTCACTTATTTGCCTTTGAAAGTACTTCAGCTTTTGGCTTTAGCTGGAGTCACTATGCTCCTCAGTAATTTATCCAGAGGTCTACATGCCAGCTCAAAGGCATGCACCTGTCAGTATGTTGAAAGCGTTATCATAATTCTGTATACATCCTCATTCCATCTTACCTGTCTACACATTCTCTCAGCCACAGAAAACACTAGGGATATTATTTATAGTCAGCAAAGCATTACCAGTTAAAGAGTACTGAAAGGAGAAACATGTCTTTCCTTTCCTTGACCTATACCATGCCATAATTTGTGGCCTGTAGAAAAGGAGATGAGGTTGGATAGTTCAGCACATCCTGACTCCAAACATCACCTTTACCTTGCACACCTCATATGGTGAATTATAATCTAACCATACCAATTGCTATATACCAGGCATCCGCTGTCAGCTCTTCCTGCATGTCCATTTGCTGCTTCCCCATAAAGCTTCTAATAGAAGATGGGGCAACAGTAATTATTTATTTTTCTTTCTTAACAAGAAAAACCTGTTCATCCAGCTGCTCACTGTGTTCCAGTGAGATCAGGACCATGCCACGTCACTTTCCAAGAATAAAGTTCACCCTTCTATAGATCCTGAAATACCGGCTATATATATCTATAAACTCAGTTATTCCTTCCATCAACATAAGTGTCACACTTCACAGATTGTAAGTAAAAGAGACAAACCATGGACACTGCCCAAGCAGAACCAATCCCTTCACCAGCATGAGTGATGTAGAGAGCATAATCTAATTTTGCAGTTAGCTCTATTTTGAGGATGCAGTTGGACAAGGTTTTTCAGAAGTCTCTTTCTTTTCCTATTTTTCACTTGTATTGAACTGCATTGCACTGCATTGAAGGCATTGCAGTGCCTTGAGTGTTCTACACCACTACATGTCTCCAATGCCAGTGGTTTGTTACTTTGTCTCCTGGATTTGCCAGTGTGAATGGATGTTGACTTTTTGCTTTAGCTTTAAAGACTCATTGGGAGCTTGCTCATTTTCTCATACTTCTATAGAAAGAGGAGTTCATCCTATTCATTAGCTGCACACTATGCCTCAGGCTCAGCTGTGCATTTTGAAGGGTAGAGTATGCCATAAAGACTGTCCTGGCAATCTGTAAGACATACTGGCTGTGCAGGAAACATCACCAGATTTTTAAGATGTCAAAACCAAATATTATTGCAAAGTGAATCTAACAGTCATTGCAGCTCCAAGACTGCTCTAAAGAAGCAGCCAAAACATATGAGAAGCCAATAGAAATTGTCTCTTATAAAGAGTAGAGGAAAGATAAGAAAGACAATGGTTGGAATTTACAGTGTCTCAAGACATTTGAAATTTGATTTGTCATGGTGCATTTAGAGTTTCTCCTTGAAACACAGCTTGAAAAGACAGCAATGTGTGTGGAAAGGGGTGTAGACTGCCTGAGTTTCCACACCCTTTCTCTACAACATTCCTTTACTCATGTGATAGCTCACTCCAGACTGAGACTACATAGCATTATGGATGTTGAAATTGCACTGATGTCTAAAATAGACACTGCATTACCTTAGAAAAATCTGTTTATTTCTCATCTGGAAAATGAGCAATAATAAAACTGACGAACCTTACATGGCAACTGTTAAGATTAATTAGCTAATGCTGTGGAGCTCATTTTCTCAGAGGTTTCCTATGGTCCAAAATAGAAGCACATACAAACAAAGAAAGAAATTGCATGTTTAAACCAGACAGTTTCCTTGTTCAGAGAAACCAAAAGGATAGACATAGATTTTCTGAGATTTCAGTTTCCTTTTCTTTTGCCAGTTACATCTACATTTGGAAGAATAATGCTCTAATAATACTTGCTACTCATTTGGAAATTCAGATGAGACATTTAGGTTTCTTAAGTAGTTTTGTATTAGACTTAAGCTATCTCATAAATAAATGATGACTTAAAAAAATCTGTCTACATTTCATCTTATTATAGAAAGAAGGGCTATTATAGAAAGAAAAACCCCAGGGTGTCACTGTATTGGTCCTTCAATATGTATGTGATATTATCATGTGCTTTAACCACACCAGTCTTTTAACAAATCACTTGATTTTACTGTTCTTTGGCCTCAGAAATATTGCATTGCATATGTGTTACTAATTTTCAGGTTTTAATGTCTATGTATATAAGAATATATATATAAATATTTGATTATATATACAGATGTATGTATATACATTGTATGCACATATGTGCATGTACAATATAGCTATAAATACATACATATAAAAATTTTACCTTCTAAATTATTGCATTTCTAAAAGAAAATGCGTTTACTGGACGAGTTTATATGAGCCTGTCTGAGATCCTATATTCTTCATCAGTGGCAGAGCATACTGCACTGACTTTGCACCTCCATCTGCCAGATTGCATCTACCTACAATCTGACTGAGGGATCAGTGTAGGCATATTGATAGTCTTAATTTCCTACCTGTGAAATGAAAGGCTAGTTGAACAGATAAACACATCGAAAACTATGAGACATTTACTGAAGTACATAGTAAGACTAGGTATTTATGTAACTAAACCCAAGGGAATCACAAAGCTCTGATGATTTTATCCTGTTTACTAAAAAATCCAACACTTATTAAACATCTTGGAGAGTCTGATTCAGCAAAGCAATTAAGCATGAACTTATCTTCAAGCCAATATACTTAATCACTTGCCTATAACTAATTATGTGCTTAAATGATTTGCTGAATTTTTAATTTAATATAAATGAATATGAAGTATGGGGTTTTGGCTTTTTCTTTTTAAAATACAACTTAAAGAAGAGATTTTTTGATTCTTAATTTCTAATTGGTTTCTTCACATTAAGATTTTGGAACTAATGCAAAATAAAAATTTTTATTCTCCTTTAAAAATCAGATGGCTTCTATCAAATAGTTTTCATATCCTTCCCTGAAACACTGTCTTACATCCTATATATAGTTTACCTATATTTGTATTTTCTTAAGTGGAAAAGCTTCTTGTAATATTTTCTTCTTTCCTAGATAACTCTTCTCTTGTTATTCCCTTGTGAACTCTCTCTTAATTGCTCTGAAAAAAATAATACTAATAGATGCAATATGCTCATTTCAGTGTTTTTCTGTTACTAATTTAAGAGCCACTCATTATTCAAAAGAAAATCCCCCAATATGGTTCTTTAAAAAGAGCTTGTTGTGAGATTAAACGAATGGTAAAGTTGTGAAAATTGCAATGTTTGCATTTTTTCCAGCTGTACAAAAGTAAATATTTAGAAAAACAGTCAACAGAAAAAAAGATCCATGCGGAATAAGATGCTTTTCAGACTCACTGATGCCAGGAGTAGTGCAATGGCAAATCTATGGAGGTTACATTACTAAAATCAACCAATATTTTGAAAAGTTAAGTTTTTGCAGGCAATTGTGTTCCTCAAATGTATGTGTGGTTTTTAATCACACTGAAATAATCCTAAAACATTGATAAATTTACCTCTTGCTTTACAACTTTTTCCAGCTCCTTCTTTACGATTTTTCCTTTTTTTTTTCCTCACTATTTACTGCAATCAAGTGCTTTTCCTGTAATTGCTCCCATAATTTTTCCCGGAGTTGAGTCTGCAAGATGTTGCAGTAATCATTTAATCAGTAACAACACATTTTTGTATTCCCACTACATGATTAAATTAGTATAGTTTACACGTGTTACATTTAGAGAAATCACTGACTTAACAAACCAAAATAAATATTGTAGTCTATTTAAATACCTTCAGATTTTATATCATATACAAAATTCTCAAAATAAAGTCAGGATTTTCCATGTTAATTATAAATAAGTGACTATTTCTAACAATTAAATTATAACTAAACTTAACTCACTGAGACAAAAAAAAAATGAAGATAGAGAAAATATCACTAACACTGTTTACAGTGATAACTTAATTTGCATGGTTCTGGAACAATTAGGTTTGTTCTTATTGTCTTATGACATAGCTCTGATCTCTTAGCAAGAGTTTACCAAGACATAAATAGCCCAAGATCTTTTTCAAACATCAACACAAGTTGTTTAAAAAATCATGTAAAAAATAAATAATGAATGAAAAATTTCTGAAAAATGAAAATATATTCACTTCATTTGCAAATACATTTTATTATTTGTCACATTACTTCTATACATATTTGTTCACTGTTTGGTGACTTTTGCCTCTTGCTATCATTGATTGAGTTTCTTTCAATTGTATTAAAAAAACCCCAAAACAACAGTCTGAAGATAATGTTCCATTCAGTTAGTTTTTAATCACAGAAAATTAGGAAATTGTCAACTATAGGCTACTTAAACGTCCCTGAAATCTTTCCCTCTAACTGAAAAAACATCAAATTTCCCATACTTGGGATGACTGTTTATTTTTTTTTTTTTTTTTTTTTACCACAACTTGTGAAACAGCACCTGTTTGAACCATTTTCAGACAAAACAGAGATTCAAAAAAACATATCAAAAAAACTATCTGTCCTCTGGTATGCACTGGAGTTAAAGATCAGCCATAATTTCTTGGACATGATGAAACAGCCTTTTCAGTTAGGACACTACAACTGTTCTAAAATTATTCTTTACTTCCATCTTTTAAACATTTTACTTTATAAACCTATATATACCTATGAATATGATTATATAGTCAAACATATCAGCTGATCTTATGTGTTGGCTTCATCATGGCAAGCAGCCAGCTGCCCACCCAGCTGCTCTGCTACTCCCTTTCCTCAACAGCACAGGGTGAGAAATTAAAATGAAGAAAAAATCTAATGGGGAAAGATAAAGGCGGGGAAATCAGTTATCAACATCACAGGCAAAATAGATTTGACATGAAGAAAATTAACTTAATCTGTTGCTAATTAAAGCAGATTTGGACAGTGAGTAACAAAACAAAAAGATGAAAATTAAAACTACCCCTGCCTCTTGTTCCCAAATTCAATTCCAATCCTTCACCCCAGCACCTCTTCCTCCTCATCATCTGCCCCTGTCCACATACCCATCACAGGGTGTGGGGAAGGGGGTATTACAACTTGTCCATAACAGTTCCTCTCTGCTTTTCCTTCCTCCTGCTTTTCCCCTCTCCCCAGGCTGCAGCCCTGCATCAACCACTCCAGTGTGAGTCCTCTCCACCAGGTTGCAGTCCTTCAGGAAAAAATCTGCTCTACTGTGGGTTGTCCATAGGCTGCAATGTGGATATCCACTCTGGTGTGGTCCTCTCCACAAACTGCAGGGAAATGCCTTCGATGTTGTGGTTTGGGTTTATTTAGTCAGTTGTTTTATTAATGTTAGTTGGGTTTGTTCCTTGTACTCCCCCATTGTTCCCCTCACAGTGGTTTGTTCCAAGTTGTTTACCCCGAGAGTTCCCGCCACTTGGATCCCCGGGTTCCTGTCAATCTTCTCACCTCTCCCTGTTTTCTCCTCATTTGTTCCCATCAGTCAGGGTTTGTTCACTCCCTGTGGGTTGTCAGTCCTGTCTCTCGTTTGTCCCCATTGGGAGAAACAGGTTTACACCCCTGTCCGCCCACTCCCTATTTAATCTGCTGTTATCCGTAGTTTTGTCGGCATTTGTCACTGCACCCACCCCGAGAGCGCTTTGTTCCTGCCCTGCCTGGGGGAATAAAGACTCTTTGGGCTCCCGAACAAGTGTCCTTCTCTCGTCCCTTCATCTCCTCTCAGTGTGTGAAGCTACCAGAGCTGCGTAAGCCACGCCGCAGCGCTCAGCACTACCAGGGTGGCAGGCGCCGTTCCCATGGAGTGCCCGCACACGTGGCGGCCACCAGCCTCACACGGCAGGGCTGGCCGGCGCATCTCGACTGCTTGAGGTCGTGGCAGGGAGCCGCCGCACTTCTCCACTGAGGTCTTGTTAATGGCCTACAGGTGAATCTCTGCTCCAGCTCCTGGAGCACATCTCTTTTGCCCTCATCATTCTCTGACCTGGGTGATCATGCTGTGTTTTCTCACAGTTTCAGGGGTGTTTGTTTGTTTGTTTCCTCCTCTTTATCTTGTCCAGTATATTTCCCTTTGTAAAATATGTTTTCTCAGAGGCACCACCAGCCTTTCTGATGGGCTCATCTGTGCCCTGGGGTGGATTCATTGAGACTGTCTGGAACAAGCTATATCCCACACGGGACAGCCCTGGCCTCCCGTCACAGAGGCCTCCCTACCAAGACTCTGCCATGGAAACCCATTAAACCTCAAAGGTTCTAGAAACTGAACTGCCACAATTCCTCAAAGACTTTGGTGTTAGTTTTGATCCAACTGAAAAATTCTATGCATCACTTTCACCACCTTATATGAAAAACTTTCAAGACACAAAATTTGTAGGATTTACTTGTCTTGATCACAGTGAAGAGTTGCTATTTAGTCTTTGTACTACTAACATTGTCTGTGATTACTGTCATCAAGACATAGTTCTCACCTGGTTTGAATAGTTTCATATGAACTATTTAAATTGCACTTTAGAATTTCCCCCACAGCCAGATTATTTTTTTTTTAATAGGACCATAATTTGTTCATAAGTGTAAATGTCAGAAGTTCAGAGCAATCAGTACATTGCTTAGTAGGAGTGATAAGTACGAAACTCCAAGTGACCAGGGTCACTTGGTTTGTTCAGTCCTTGGTTCTTCCTGGAGAAGAGGTAGGTGAGTGAGTGGAGATCTCATTGCAGTCTTCAGATTCTCACGAGGAGAAGAAGAGGGACCAGTACTGATCTCTTCACTCTCTTGACCAGTGAAAGGATTCAAAGAAATGGCATGAAGCTGAGTCAGGGGAAGTTTAGGCTGGATTTCAGAAGAAGGTTTTTCATGCAGAGCATTGTTCAGTGCTGGAACAGGCTCGCCAGGGAAGTGGTCACAACACCAAACCTGACAGAGCTCATGAAGTGTTTGGACAATGCTGTCAGGCACAGGGTGTGACTCAGGCACAGGTTGTCCTGTGCAGGGACAGGAGTTGGACTTGATAATCCTGATATCAAGGATTATCTAACTCAGCACATTCTTTCCAACTCAGCACATTCTGTGATTCTGTGAATCTTTAACCATTTCACCAGAATATTTACCTTTAAACCACCAGTGTCAAAACCTTGCTTGTTTGGAAATATGAATGGATTTGGTTTAGCTGTACCAGTAGTCCTACTCAAGAACTTTTTTATTTGCCTTAAGTATTTTGAAATAGCTTTGCTAGGATTTTTCCTGTTCCTAACTCAGTGAGTTGCATATTATTTCTAGTCATGTATCAATGCCTGTTTAACCCATATGCACTCAAATGGTAGGCCCATTAATCTGTATGTGTAAAATCCTAGGAGTTCCTTCTTCCTCCTCCTGTGCAGTGACAGTCTCAGAAAATGTATTTATGAAGAAGATAGGTAGCACCACTAATATTCATGGTTTTGTGTTAAACATTACCTTATGATACATATATATATGTAAAATGTCAATTTATGACATGCACTAGAGTGAGCAGAAGAGCAAACAAGCAATATGTATTTCAATTCCTATTTGATGGTAAATAATGATAAATAAAGATGAGATTCACTTTCTGAGACTAATTACTAATTATAATTATGCTCATAATATAGACTTGCACCTGTAATGGCTGAGACATTGTTTTATCTGCTGCACCAACACAATGTGCATTTCTGCTCGCCCATTGAAAAGCTTGGCAGACCTGTCAAACATTCAAACCCATGACCTGACAATATTAAATTTATTTCCATAATCTTAGTTCATGCTGTGTGTAATTTTACATGGCAAGAAGTTTCCCATAATATCAAATGACATAATATGATGTATCATGCCAGCAAACATTCATCAGTGTTTCTGTGCCTCTGTATAGTAAATGCTTATACCCATGGTGAATCAAGTTCATTGTCTGTGTTAACAGCTGCAGAATTGCCAGTATGTCCATTAATTCATAATTGGTTTTATATACCGAGTTCCATTTAAAAAAGTTTAAACTCCAGCAAAAAGTTGTGTTTAAGTAAGAAAAGTATCTTGCATAGGTCAAAATCCTCTCTGAATTTTCAATCTTCTTTTGCTGGTCCAAAATGCTGGGCACAATCTTGATTTATGTTTACAACAGATTTGAAATTCAGAACAAATGTGGTGAAAAACTTCTCAAATCTATAGGAAACTGGAAATCCCTTGTTAAGGAAAGAGGAGAGGTGATATTGTTGTATATTGAAATCTCCAGTAGGAAGAAAGAATGATTTGAAAAGGAAATAAAGCTAAGGTCATTTTTGCTAAGGGTGTAAAAAATCTAATAGATATTGACTACACATGAATAAGTTTATACTGACTAACACAAGTGTGTTCCAGGCACTGCAAAGAAATATCTTTATCAATTCTTTTGCCTGTAGCCTTTCCAAAGGCTTTATCTTTCTCTCATTAATATCTTCAAATCTGCTTTTCAGATTTTTGTCTACATAGCTTTTATAATTTCTGAGTCTTATTATGTTTTTTCCTGTTTCCCCATGGTTTGCCTCATCTCTGTGTTATATATTTTATGGAATGGCTATGCACTACTTAGCATTGCCCAATATTAGGGTGAAAATTTTATACACAAGCAGTGACATTCTGTAGAAAGTTATATTATTATAGTCTAATGTAAAACTTTCTTAGGTATGCATGAAAATATATATATAAAATCCATGGCTGCCTCTGGGCTTACCTATGAATATATGTGAATTCCTTTATCTTCTATCAAATTTTAATATAGCCCAATTTTTTCCTTTTACTTTATTTCATCTCCATAAGGTAATAATAAATCCCATAATCTCTTTACATCAAGAATTCTGTTTAACTGTCCATGTTTTCGGCAAAAACAGTGTATCTCTTAAATCTCTTTGATTTAAATATGATGTATACAAGGCTAATTTCCTAAATCAAATTACAAGATAATGCTGTATTTTTTCTTGTCAAATAATTCAAATTTGTAGTATGTCTGTGAAATTATATATTTGTTTACATCAAGATTATTCTGCTAAAAAATGATGTGAAAGAGGTAGGGATTTTTTTTGGTTGCTTTTCTCAGATAGGGAAACTATAGCAAAACTATTGGTTTTGTTTGCTTATGAATTGTGTTACAGCAGGGGCCTGTACTGGGTTTCAGGTCACACTGATCATCTTTTAGGTGCTTCCAGCTTGATGCAGAAGTCATTTAAAAGAGGTGTAGACAAAGAAAAAATGATAAGCAGATTAAGAAGCTAAGGGTCTTGCTTTAAATTTTTTTAATATTTGATCCCAGTTGAAACTAGTGAGGTTAATTGCCATCTTAAAGCAGTTGGGATTTCATATTTTATATTTTGCTAAAATTTATAATTGAAATAAAATTACTTCTGAACTTCCTAATGATGAATTACTAAAAGATAAGTAAATCCTTATACACATATAATTAGATTATAAATTTTGGGCTTGGTATTTGTGCATTTATACATCTCAAATTCAATGCAGTTGTATAAGAGAATCATAATCCTGAATGAGGTACTATTGTAATATATATTTATATGAGAAGGCTGATGTAAGTTCTCCTTTACTTATATGAATATATATTATGATTTCCTAATATATGTCTACTATTTAAATACTAAAATTGCTCTGTACAAACTTACAATTTTCACAAGATTTTTACATTGATGGATGAACCCTTATTATTGCTCAGCATTTCTTTTCAGTGCAACTTGGTCTAAAGGTAACATCTCCCATTTTACAGCACAAAAATGAGGGCCAAAAAAAAGTGAAAGAACTGACTTCATTCTAGAGTATGCAATCACTCACATAAAACCTAAAAATCCTTAATGTTTTTCATTTTGGCATGTCATTGTCAACACAATATAAATAGAAACACATGTAAACATGGATATGTATACACTAAAGATTTAAAAATATCTTTATAAATATTTATATGTATATGAAATTTTAATTGGCTTTTTGGAAGGAAAATTTGATTGATAGAACATAAAATCACAGAATGGTTTGGATTAGAAAGGACCTTAAGGATAATCTCGTTCCAGCTCTCTTGCCGTGGTCAGGGGCACCTTGCACTAGACCGGGTTGATCAGAGACCCTTCCAGCCTGGCCTTGAACTCTTCCAGGGATGGGGCATCTGCAACTTCTCTGGGCAGCCTGTTCCAGTGCCTTTCCACCCTCAAAGGAAGGCATTTCTTCCTCATATGTAACCTAAAGCTACCCTATTTCATCTTAAGGCCATTCGTCCTTATCGTATCACTCACTACAGGCCAGGCAAAAAGTCCCTCTCCCTCTGTCTTGAAGGCCCCTTTTGAAATGGGAGGCTGCTGAAAGGTTTTCCCAGAGCCTTCTCTTCTCTAGGCTGAACAGCTCCAGCTCTCTCAGCCTGTCTCCTTAGGAGAGGCCCCAGCTCTCTGATCATCTTTGTGGCCCTACTGTACACTTATTCCAAAAGGTCCAGAACTGGACCTTCAGGGGGCCCAGAACTGGACCCCATGTGGGGTCTCATGAGAGCAGAGGCAGAATTCCCTCCCTCAACCTGCTAGCCATGCTTCTTTTGGTGTAGTCCAGGATATGGCTGGCTTCCTGGGCTGCAAGCGCACATCGCTGTAATGCACTCTGTTGTAAATCACCCACAAAAAAATTTATATAAATCTTCAACTTCCACCTGCTTCCCTTCCACTATTTCAGTCAAAAAGTTGTCAAGGATAATTGAACAATATATTTAGTAATCCTGTAGTTCAGCTTTGAAAATATGAGTCAAGTAATTCTGCTGAAGATCATCTTATAGACGTGTGCCTCAGAAAATAGTATGTGGCTTACTTCTTTGTATGAGAGCTAAGGTGTTAAATCATGCTTTGAAATTCAATTACTATTAACTAAAATGATATTTTTTCTTCTAAACTATTTTAATATTTATATTTTAAGCTATTTGATACATTACTTCATCACTTTTGACTTTTCCAGTAGAGTTGTTCATGTACAATTGTCCTACATTTCAGATCAAAACTGACTGATCAAATTAGAAAATGAAAGCAACTTGTTCAGTATCTCAAATGTGCTTGAGACCATTTCCAATCTTCTGTCTGCCTGGATGTAATTTTGGCTGTTACAAAAATGTACCTTTTTCAAATGCACCCACACTACTAAATCAGCCATGCTAATCATACTGCTGTGTTTACAGCTCCACTATTTTCATGCCATTTCTGAACTTAGGGACAATTACTTTTTAGCTACTTTTACAGTACTGATTACTACTGAGACAAGAAGAGATATCCACGTAATCTCTTTAAAAAAAATGATGGAGACTGTTGCTTCCTTAGTAAAAAAATCCAAATTCCCTTTTATGTTAATAATTACCTATATAGATATTAAAATATTTAATCAATAGATTTATTACTATGTAATCATAAAAACCTTACCTTTAACAAGTTATAAAATTTATGACATGAGCTATTTTTCAATTTTTCTTCATGGGTTTTCATCAGTAATGCTTTTTTTGTTTTTACTGGTTCTGCCAGTTTATACATGTTTTTGCTTTGGATCAGTACGAATCTAACACAGACTTAGCCTACTTATCGCATTTTCTTTTTAAAATATTGGAAAACTCTTTTCCTTTATTTTTTCCTAGTCTTCTGGAAGCTTCCTCAGAATTTTAGGATTTATTTGTGATAATGATTATTTGATAATTGAGATTAATTATTTAGAAGGATCCTCAAAAAATCTCAAAAATTTCCTTAAGTAAGAGTTGCCCAATGCTGATAATTACTAAAATTTAAATTCAACAACTGTCATTTAACCTAGCTGTAACAGATGGAACAGAAAGAATTTTCTTGGCATGCTAAATTAGAGTTACGTAATTTTGCTTCCAACAATAGTAACATGCAGAAAGCGTAGGGCTTTTATATCTTATCCAGACAGTTCTCTCTATTTTTTTTAAAATTAAAATATTTCCTATGTGGCATTGTTAATATTTGTTAATATTTGTTTCATCCTGGTATACTAAAATATTTTGTAGTATTGATAGAAAGAGGGAGGTAAGCGTTGAAATTCTTTTTTCCTTTTGATGTATTTCAGTTGTATGTGTAAAAGTGTTGCCAGCAGGGAGGCCACAGGGATTGTCCAATGTTGGATTGCTTGATTCCAGCCAGCCCCTACAGACCCACCACAGCACATCACTAAGCCCATCAGCTGAGCTGGTAGAGCTTCTGCTAAAAGATATTTAAGAAAAGGCAGAACCATTGCACTGTTGGAGATGTGTGGTGGAGGGACTGGGGAAGTGAGAAATTGTAGAGGGGATACCAAGGTCAGGGCGGTGGAAGAGGGAGAAGAGGAAGGGAGGGAGGGAGGAAGGAAAGGAAGGAAAGGAAGGAAGGAGAGGAAGGAAAGGAAAGGAAGGAAAGGAAGGAAAGGAAGGAAAGGAAGGAAAGGAAGGAAAGGAAGGAAAGGAAGGAAAGGAAGGAAAGGAAGGAAGGAAGGAAGGAAGGAAGGAAGGAAGGAAGGAAGGAAGGAAGGAAGGAAGGAAGGAAGGAAGGAAGGAAGGAAGGACCCCATGGTGAAGCAGATGGAAATTTCCTAAAGGAACTTTGCCTGTGGTAGATTTTGTCCTGAAGGACTACAGTCTGTGGAGAGAACCCACACCAGAGTGAGGCAAAAGTATGAGGAGGAATGATCAGTAGAAAGAAGCCATTAGGCAATAACTGTAACCTTCTAATTCCCACTCCTGTTATATTGCTTGTTGGGGACATCCTGGAGTTAGCAATGAAAGAACAAATTGAGCCTGGAGGCAGAAAGGTGCTGTTTTCATGTGTTTCTTGTTTGTCATTATGGAAATATATTGTAATTATCTATTAATAATTTTCCCTAAATTGAGTCTATTTTGTCTGAGACAGTAGTTGGTAAGTTATCTCTGTCTTTTTCTTCAAAATATTTTTCATTTCTTTTCTTTTTCTATTTTCTCCCCTGTCCTGTTGAGGAGAGTGAATGAGCAGCTGGGTGGGAGTTCAGCTGTTTCTTGAGATAAGCCCACCACAATTATGTCATCTCAGGAAAATAGATTTATTACAGTGGCATATACTGGACACATTCATATATATACTCTGTATAAAAAAATACTTAATTTTAAGTAAATTTGGGTAAAATGTCTTATGTATTTAAAATTTGAATTATGTGGAATTTGTATTATACTCTAAAACCTATGCATGCTGGTTGCATAGATTTCAAGATCTTGACTGAAATAATACCAGTATATGCTTTTTGTTTTCCAATATCAGTGAAAAAAAAAATTAAATGTATTAAGTTTTAAAGCTGAATTATTAAAACACAATTTTCAGAGAAAAGAAGACAACTCTTAAATGCTTAAAGGTTGAGTTGTGAGTACATACTGAATAGTGTGAGATGTTAAAAATATGAAGACTTCTGCAAATAAAGTAATGACTTTGAGGGAAAAAAAGCACTGTTTTTAATTCATGATATCATATGCCTTGATATTTGTTGTGTCAATTGTGTCAATTGAAGGTGTTTTCAAGCTGTCCTTTGTGAAGTTAGCACACAATTTGCCAGGCAAGGTGAGTATTTCAGCTAAACCTGGCTGAAATTTGTCTACAATATGTAAAAGGATTATCTTCAATATTCAGAAATTTTCAATCAAAGTAAAAAGAGAAGTAGTGTGTATTTTTCAATTTTTGGTTTACATTTTCCTTACTTTAGGAAATTACCTTGAAAGTGATATCCTCAGTCATAGCATCAGTCCTTCATGTTGCAGACATGTCTTAAAATACATCTAAGAAACTAATCAAACTCCATCTTTAAAGTGCATGGATTATTTTTCCTGCTATTCCTACCTTTAATTAGAAATTTGTTTAGGATTTTCATTAACATTAAAGTAAAGGTTTTTGTGATTCAATAACATTTTTAAGAAAACCCAGTCCTGAGATACTGGAATCTTCGGATACATTACATGCAACTCTACTCCTTTGTGTTAATTTAAAACACAGCAAGGAGTCTGTATTACTCTACCACAGCAATAGCAAAAATACAAACTATAGTCATGAAGTTGTATAAAAAAATTAGCTCCTTTTAGCTAGTCTTAAAGAATACTTTTCCTACATTTTTAATTTTAAATGTGAGCTACAAAATTGTAAAATTCTGGATCGCTAATAAACTGTATGCCAGTAGCCCAATTTAAAGACATGAGAAATCACAATCAGGTAATAAGTAAACAAATAGGAATGTGATGTTTATCTTCCAAATAAAGCATAGATTGCTATGTGTATGATATAAATTTCAAATATTTGTTTTATTCTTTCTTGATGAAGATTAAGTGTAGAATGTGAACTATATTAAAAAAGTGAAAAAAGAATGTAATTCCTAGGTATCAAATGCAAATAAAATATAAATAAATAGGAATTTTAAAATAGGAGTATTTTAATTACAATTTGCATAAGACTTAGAAATAAAAGAATACATTTCATAGCTAAAAAAAAATTATTTAGATTTAAGGTGGGATGGAGCTATCCAGAACTGCCACTGAAGTTTATAGAAAACTTGGAATTTAAGCTGCTGTTTAACCTGGGAACTTCACCTGACAATTTGGGTTCAACTCCAGTTTTGCACTGGATTAAATAAAAGTTTTAATAAGAAAAGGACATAGTAGAACCAGACAGTGTTGAGTAATTTAATAATATACAGCAAATGAATTACTTGTAACATTGCTCCATAAGACTCCATGACTTGATAAAAATGTGGAACCTTGGAAGAAAGGCGAATCATGAAATAGTGAATAGACAGAATGCCTCATGACCATAAATTTTCTGTTTTAGAGATGAGGAAGGAGGGGTTCTGCATAATGCAAATGAAAGGCCTGTGCAGAGAAGGGGCAGAAAATAATGAGGAAGCCAATGACATTTGCAAGCTTGAGCAGTTGCAAGGGCCAAGGCTATTCCTGCAGTCTGAAGGAATAAGCAGGAAAGGAGTTTCTCAAATGTGTGTGTGCCCGTGTGCATGCACGCAGAAATAAACATATGTTGTCTATGATTTAAGGAAGAATTCATTGTTTGAAGTTTGCTATTTGATCTTACTGTGTGTTAATCATAATGCAGTTAACATACAAAGATTATCAATATCTAAGCAGAACTATAAGTTGACACCTGTGATTTATTATTGAGTAGGATTATTTGCAATGTTTACAGTTCTTAATAGTTTTTAATAACTACTTTTTTAGTTCCCTCTACTCACACAAAACTATATATAGGCTTGAAGATACCTTGGAAGGAAATTTTGTCAAAAGAACTGGTAAAAGCATAAGGAAAATATTAGACCTACTTTTCAGTAATTTAAATTTCTAATATTTGATTTTTAAATGATGAAACATCCAATAACCCAAATGACCCTACACAAACATATACATGGAATAAATTATTTCAAATGAAAGCACAAAAATTATTTGTTCAGCTGCTCTAGTGGCTGGAAGGTTAGGAACAAAAGCTATTATTGTTCAGTGTATTTTTTCACAGGAAATAGACAGTGGCAAACATACAGTAGTTCAACACATGAGATCAGAGACACAGTTTTTATAGTAAACCAAAACCAGATGTTGGAGGGACTCAAGACCTTGACAGAAATTATTACTTATGTTTGCCTTAGAAAGCAAAGAAAGTTTACAGAGAGTCATGTACCTGATTAAGAAAAAGACAGGTTACAAAAGCTATTCATTCAAGGAAAAATATTTGCCATGCAGACTGTTTTATATATAGCAGTTAGTTATGTACATAGGATTTGAATTTTATTTTAGTTTGGTTTTTGAATGAGTATGCTAACTTCTTCATACTACTAAATAACTTTAGAAATTAGAAGAAAGTTAAATATTTTTAAACTGAATGCCAGAAATGTGCAGTAAGTCCTTGGAGTTTAAGTTCTATCATTAATGGATACAGAATTAGGCATTAAGAAATATTTATCAGAGAAAAAGTTGAATGTATGGTACTATATAGGTAGTATATAGCTTTTCAGGTATCATTAAGTCTTTCTCTAGTTAAATATTAGTGACTTGATATCACTGGATGCTAACTGTTTTAATGGGAATTTGATGGAATAATCAAAAATAAGGTCTCAGTGCTGCATTCCTGCAGGTTTTTTGCAAATAGGCACTTAAGTAGGAAAAAAAAGGGCAAGACCATAGCATATTAGAGACCAAGGTTTATCTGCCATAAGGCACAGATCTGTGGGAAATGAAACACTACTTCTAGTACCTCCCAAACTATTTATTTTCTTGGCTTTTTCAGACCATCTTATGCAGACATTGGGCTAACTTTTCCTAGCAAATGTTTTATTTCCTAGCAAGGATTTTTTAATTTTTTTTTTTTTTTTTTTGCAAGGTTGGGTTTATATGGGTTTTAAAATATTAAGTACTCATCCTAATTTTAGTCCTTTGTTAGTCCATTACCTCTAGAGCTTTAGAGTCTTGAAATTCTGGTGTTGTGTAACCTTGCTATATTGTAGACATGTCTGTAGGTAATATGTAATGAGTAATAGGAAGTATTGCAAGAGCCTCTGATAGCAGAGAAATTGTTGAAGGATGTAGTAACCATCAAAGAGAGGTTTGTGCCATTTTATTTTAACTCATAATTTGAAATCTGTTAGTCTTTTTCAAAGCTTCATGGACAATAAATATATAAATTAAATGCATTACAAGTAAAATAACAATAATCTTAATATAATACCAATAATCGAATTAAATTATATTAATTATAATTCATATGAATATACAAATAATATTTGTAAGCAATTAGAAAAAAAGAACCTGAATCTCAAGTTTCTTAAAGGTTGCTTATTAGAACTTCATCTTAAATACTGTTAAGTACCAAGTGGAACTTCCTTGAGCAGAATTTGTGGAATTTCCTTTACCCAATACCCACTTGCTGGTGCAATCTGGTGCAAACTCTAATAAAGAAAAGGAGTGTCTTTACATCTTCCCAACAAAGTTTCAAGTATGTGGTTTGAGTTTAAATTGCAAATAAATATATAAGCCCGTGTAAAATTCAGATGTTAACAAAACCAGGAAAAAATGGACTAGACTGTACAAAATGGATCAAATAGAATGCCCTTAGTCTTCTATGGTTATTCTTAGACAGTAAGTACTGTTGGTAACATTTTATCCTGCCTGATTAAATACTTACAATTGTGTAAATATGCAAACATTATTTTTAATGATATTAAATGCTTAAACATTTGATAGTAACAAATTCACATTATATTCTAGTTTAAAATTTTTTTGCTATATACTAAGTAGGGAAAAAAATAGTCTATCATGAATTTTTATTCAGTTAAAGTTCATTTAGGGCATTCTGCAGTTTGATCTACGCTCTGTACTGTCCATAATAAGGTACTATACTGTAATTACCCTTATCTTATTAGATAATTTCAACTTGTTTTTCTGAACTGGCTTTTTGAAAATTTCCTTGCAGTGATGGTCTAGTGAAACATAGAGGTTGAAACTGAGGACACAGATTTATGTCCTCAGTTTCAACCTCTATGTTTATAGATTTATGTCCTCAGGGAAGAGGAAGATACTACTTGCATATAAAGGTGTGTATGATAGCACCTATTGCAGAATGATCTTGGATCTACGCATTTTCCTTCTTTTTACATTTTTATACTGAATATGAACGAAATCGATAATGTTAGAATTCATGGGATGAGCCAATAATTTAATATTCCATTGAGATTTAGTGGAAACATTGCACAGCTGTCTTTAAATACTTTTGCACACATTTATGAAGGATTCAGAACAGGCTGATACTGGAGGAAATGTTCTGAGCCCAATGAAAAAAGTACATATACAAGTCTTTTGATCTTGGTGTAGACTCAAATTAAGCAACTGTAAGAAAAGAGAATTTTTTTCTGCATGGCTTCTACTAGGAAGGTGTAAACATCACGAGTTAAGCTAGAGTGATAAACAGTGTTTCTAATGGCATCGTTGCTGATAATTTCAAAGATAAATGATCAAAGAAACTGGGCTACCCTCCTGTACCTAGAAATGACTCTTCCAGCTCAGGATTAAATGTAGTTTCATGGTGATTATTTTCCAACACAGTTACATAGAATTGGCAAATGCTGCTTATTGTTACTTTTCATCTTAAAATATATTAGGGAAATAAATATGTAATGGCCAACGTTAAAGTAAAGAAACTAAAAATTCTACCATCACATTTAGTGGAGTGGAACAACAATTAACTTTATGGATAGTATGTTAAGTATGGAAAGTCTGCAACTGAAGTAATAAGAATGTATTGCACCAAGAATCCTTAAAAGACAAATATAAACTCCAGAGTTATTTTCAAGGCATTTTGAAAACTAAATTTAGCATCAGTGAAATTCGCAAGATACTGCAATGTAAAAAAAGATGTAAATGGAAACCAGGGAAATAAGGTATTAACTAAGGAAAGAAGGTATATTATCTGCATTAGAAGATAAAATGCCAGCAGGTGTAGTTCACAAGCTCACATGTACTTTTGTCTGTTTAAGGATAAACCAAGTTTAAGAGTAGTATTGCAGAAGAAACTGTTCTCTTGAAAATAGATTGATTTGGTATATATTACTTATTTTGCCTCTACTAGCCAAAAGAATTGTAAGTGAGCATGAGGCAAACATTTTGGACATTTCCTTGTTATCCTTACATTATATTGGTGATAAAAAGATATTACACTTACATATTTTTAAATGAGTAATCATATGGTATTTTACATAATAATTTTCAGATTTCTGTAAGACTGGAAAAAACATTGCCCTTATGCTAAGAACAATGGAAGTTTGCATAGCAAAATGACCTTGAGCTTATCTAGATCAACACTTTGTAAATTTAGATAAGTGTTTGATGCAGGTAAATTTTAATGGGGTTGTACAGGAATGAGGACAGCATCTGATGAACAACACATGCAGAAGCAGGGGATTACTGCCTCCATTTCTTTCTTCTGCTTGAAAATACCACCAAAGAGTCACCAGAGCTCTCTTCCCTACCCCTCTACAATTTTCTTTGTTTCACAGGAATGATCCACATTCTCACCCTTCTCCCATACTGCCCCACCCTTTTGATGATAAAAGTTAGCCTTAACTATGCTTCTGGGAAACCCAAGCCAACTCTTTTCATGAGTACTAGAAGGACAAATAAAATCAAAAGAAAATCACTTCTGTAATAGTTAATAGGATTAGTTTAGTTAGCATTGAAGGTATTAAAAATATATTTTTTTAAACAGGAAACAGCAGATAAAGTTAAAAACTGCTAATTGTTCATCATTTTACTGTGATACTGTTTATATTTGTAGTGTATTAGGAGGCATAGCAGTGCATAAACATCAATTTAATTTTATATTTCCTAATATTGTAGCATAAAATAGAAAAGTCATTATCTCACACTAATGTGTTATTCTGTTTAATGAAAATGAAGGATTCATTGATATTGAGTTCTGCTGTAAAGGTACATCTTTTCAGCTCTAGATATCCATGTTCTATCTAAAAATAAAAATTAGAAATGCAAAACACCTGTGTTTTCATAAAAGCCAAAACAAATTATTGTAAAATTATGTTTACAAGCCCTCTGCATACACACTCATCCATATATGTTGTCCAGTTAAATATTTTTCCAATAGACACATCACAAAATTCTCCAAGGCCTCTTTTGACTTTAGCAAGTTTTAGATCAGTTCTGATAATGTCGTATGTCCTTAAAATCTTGCAGTAATAGCAGTCTCCACAAAAAATTTTCTTACATTACCGAAGCATATTTTGCTGCATATGTTGTATAAATTTATCTTCTATCATTTATATTTGTATTTTAAAAATATATTAAATTCTACTAGCTTTGAAATGCTACACTTCTAGCTATTTTAATAAATACCTATGCTGGGAGAGAACTGTACTTCAATAACCTATGTAAACATATTGCATATTATTAGACCTTAAAATTACATGTTTGACAGATAGCACACAAGTTCTCAAGGGTATTATTGCAATCTGTGAAACTTATTAACTGTGATTTCATAGCCAATGACAAAAGATAATAAAAAAATCATCTGTTGTTTAAGTCAAAGCATTTGTCCTCAGATAATAAAAAGTCATCATTTCCATACATGACTGAGAAAAAAAATAAAGTTTGTCACCTTTATCTGGTTCCATTCATCTGACCAAAAAGACACAGTAAACAAAACATTTTTACATTTCAAAGGTTTTAAATTTGGAATTCCGTATAACAATCTTTTTGGACTTGACTAAAAGCCAGTTAAAATTGTAGAAGAGCAAAGTATGTCTGTTTAAAAAAAAAATATATATATAAAGAAGAAAACCTGAAGACATTTTCAGTCAGAAACACAGGGTTTGTGGAAAATGTAGAGCAGTACCAGATGCTCTTGGTTCATACTCCTGGAAGTTGTGGATCCAAATAATTTTCCTAGACCATACATATATTAACACATGCTGCTTTTCCTGCTAATGTGAGCATATTGTATGCTCTTGTAGAAGCTGCTGCTGTTTAGGTTTTTCTTCCCCCCTTCTCTCCCTCTCCACCATCATTATAGCAATTCCTACTTCATTAATGTGGGATTCTAGATGATTTTTTTTCACTGACTGAAATACTCCAGCAGCTTCTTATACCTTCATTTATAGTGATCCAGCAGCTGAGCTATAATGGAAAAGTTAAGCAGAGTCCATCCTGGACCGTTCATAGTCTTGTGTCTTCCGGAAATAAACCAATATTTTCTTGCAGTCCGTTCTTTTATTTTTTAAAATATTTAGAGAATTATAACAAAGATTTGAGTAATTTTTGCTGGAATTAAGTAACCATTCAGAATTACTCTCTCACAAATCAGAAGATGAGCTTTAGCATTCTGTCCTCAACAAGAGTTTATTGGTTCATAGCCAAGGATGAGAGATTGGAGAAGCTGGTTTGAGTTTCTTGAGTGAAAAGAAGGAATTAAATCTCTTCCTTGCAATGTAGGAAAATGATCTAAAATTTGGATAGTTATTTGTTTATAATACAAAAAAATTAACAAAGTAATGAAAAAATACAAATGCTAAAATGCCTTTGCATGAAACCATAGTTTGTGGTGTCGTAGTCCATATAGAAGAAAGTTAAAAATACATTATAATGTGTTTGGGAGATTTTCTTAAATCAGGTGTCTCAACATGACATATCTTTTTATGAAAGTGTCAAGAAAGCATTTTGGCATGGAAAAAATTGGAAAGATTTAGCATTTGAGAAATTGGTAAACAGCAATTGATTAGCATGATTTTGGTTTCCCATCTGGTGGATCCAAAGTACTTCTGCAGCCAGGCAACAGTGTGGTAGTTTTCATTATGTTCCAAGAATAAATAACATACCAAATAAAATTTAAACTTATGACTTTTCAGTGAAGTCAGCTTGGGATCTCCAAAAGAGTATTATTATTTTTTTCTTTTAGACAACATACTATATTTATGTTAATACCTCTATGAATGAGAAAACGATTAGCAAAGGACCAATAGTCATTCTTAGGGTTTCTTTTTACTCTGTCATTATCTATTTTACCCCAGTGTGTCCCCATCATCTTCAGAAAGCACTTTCTTTTTTTCTTCTTGCATCTTTCTTCTCATGTCACTCTTTTGCTGCCCAGCATTCTCAAGCTGTTTGCAGGGAAGTAGGGAGAGTGACACTTGATACTGAAGCTTGATAAATGAATTCTTTGCCTTCTTGTTTCTTGGTAAGTGGACCAGTAAGCTATATGTCCTTGACTTTTCCTGTTGGTAGGATGAAAAAATATAACAACAAAAGGATTTAACATTGAGTAAACTTTATTTTACTTCCTGCACATAGTTAATAGTATATTTTATATATTAACTCCCTAATATACTATGTGGTTGAAAATGTGGTACAATGATCAAAATCTAATATACTTCATGTTTCCACAAGTGTTTTTGAAGTTTGTTGTTTAAACATCTTAAGCTTTCATTCCAACTTGTATTATGTGAAGATTAGAATACGAAGAAAAATAAAGAAAACTTCTCTGAACCACTTTTTATAATGTGCATCCTTAACTGACAATAAGTAATTGGAAAAGAATTTTTGTATTTGTGAGGCTTGACCTTGACATTGTTTGTGTAGGCCTCCAAAGCAATTATTGTAGAAAGTGAGATGGAAAACAATGGCAAAAAGCAGACAGAAATGCTTGAATTAGTGCAAATCACAAACATAGCTGAATGGTATTAGATGACAGTTTGCTCTTAATGAGGGAAGACATGAAGTAATTAAATCTTGACATACAATTATGAAAAATATCAGGTAACAAGCCTGCGATGCAATATAAAATAAGAAAAGACATTTTCTGAAAACTTGCCCGATGCTCTGTCATCTGAGACTGTTCTTTATGAGTGCAGGGTGAAGGTCAAGGAGGTATCTCAACTCCATCAATCCTTTGGACAGTTACAAATGACCTTTCACTTTTCATAAGACATTCAATATTCTGAATGGGGGGGATACATTTTTCTGTGTTTGGAAAATAGCAAAATTGAAACCTTTTATAGCGCACAAGGTGCATTTGTGTTTGCATCTCCTGAACAGCTCATTCATTTTTAAATGTTTGTTGACACCAATATCTCATTTACATGAAGTAAATGGTTTAAAATGCTGTCTCTGTTTCAACATATATTTTAACTTTTCATACTTTTATTGCATTAATTTTTATAGCTTTTAATATATATTCTATTTTTTCTTCCAAAGAATGTTTTAAAATGCTATTGTGCCTATAGATGTATGGGTCTGAATGGCTGCTATTTGGATTTGATATTGATGCAAATCCAAATGTTACACCATATTTTTCTTTCATATTTATTTTGCAATGATTAAATCTCAAAGTCTCTTTTCATCTTGATCTCTCATAAAAAAAGGTGTGTATGAAAATTGTGTTGTTAGAACACGTACCACCAGATGCATATTCCTTTGTGACTTACAGGATTCAGCTTTAACCCACAGGAGCTTCTGTGTGTAAACAGGGCTTGTTCTTTGGTCACATAAACTTTGATTCCAGTGGTACTTGTGTGAAGTAAGAATTTCACAGTTATTATTTTTGTACTGAGTAAAAATAATGGTGTCAAGCTACTATTTCACCTATATTTTGGAAATTCCTAAGTATTTTTTGCCTTTTACACATAAATTAATTTATTCTTCCCATTTGTTACACAAAACAGATGAACTTGAAATTCTAGACAAGAGCTCTTGCTGGACCTGTCCAATACTCTACATTATGAGCAGGTAATCCTTTTGCTAACTTCAGCTGTACTTTAGTATATAAATATAGAGGAAAAAAAAGGATAAAAACCCCAAATATGTGCAAACATTACCAAAAAATGTCATATCTTCATTAAAGAAATAAAAAACCCTTTGAAATAGAGCATAATAACAGGCTGAAACAAGTTTTGAACAGAAATGTAAACTTACACAGGGAGAATGCAGGTTCATATTTTATAGTATCTTAACCCACTTGCTGTATTTAATCAAAAATGTTATAACATACAACACAATTCTATCAGTTTAGAAAAATCTGTTACTACTTTTAGTGCTGAAAGATTTGCTTTCAACTGAACATAATTATTTATTTAAATAATACATATCTCATTCATTTTCTTAGAAGTATTATTCAAGGTCTGCCATGGGCAAGAATTTGAAATAAAATATAGGTAATTTTATTGGATTTGAAAAGATACTCAGAACAGAATTATTAAAACAATTATCAGAATCTCAAATTGGTTAAACCAAACTGACATTCATAATAACTCAGTAATTTGTTTTCTAAACTCTGTCATGCTACCGTCTTCAAAATCATGTGATTTAGTTTACCTGTATCTTACTTGCTTATTTGTTACTTCCACTTTATACTGAGGTAGTTTATATACTCAGACTAGTGTAAATCACAAGTTACCACAATTTGAGAAACACTTTTTTTTTTCTCTCTCTCATTTTCTTCATAGGTAAGCTCTGAAATGAAAAAATAAGAAGCATTTCAGGGCATTTTAGGGAAGCACTCCAGGGCAAATATTGTCCACTATGTGCACTTCTGTGTATAAAACACCATTATCATGAGCTTGCCTTTCAGGAATTTCAGCAAAATTAAATCACACAGAATTATAGCCCACATGAGTAGATGTTTGGAAACATTTCCAAGACAACTTAATTACATTGAGATATAATGGGCATATATATGCAAAAATGTTGAAAACGGCTATTTAAAATTTCAGAAACTTCCCTTAATTTTGGTGAGGTATATTGAGTTTCAAAGCAGTTGCTGAACCAACTTCCCCTCACGCGGAAGTTGTAGACTGTACTGAGGTCTCCCCTCCCTCTCCTCTTCTTCAGGATGAACCAGCCAAGTGGCCTCAGCCACTCCTCATATGGCTTCCCCTCAAGGCCCTTCACCAACCTTGTGTCACTCCTTTGGGCTTTTACCAACAGCTTTATATCTTTCTTTTATTGTGGCACCCAAAGCAGGACTCAAGGTGAGGCTGTCCCAGTGCAGAGCAGAGTGGGACAATTCCCTCCCTTGCCCAGCTGACGATGCTGTGCCTGATGCCCCCCTGGACAGGGTTGGCCCTCCTGGCTGCCAGGGCTCTGCTGACTCAGATACAACTTTCTGCTGACCAGGACCCCCAGGGCCCTTTCCTGACACTGCTCTCCAGCATCTCATTCCCCAGTCTGTCCATATATCCAGGGCTGCCCCATCCCAGGCACTTTCCCTTGTTGAACTTCATATGGTTGGTGATTGCCCAGCCTCTAATAAACCCTTTTCCCCCAACTCCTTTTAAAGGACTATGCATGTGTCTTTCCTGAAATTCAAAAAATTATTTAAATTGCTTCTTTCTTCAAATGGTAAAAATTTTTATTTTAACACAGGGCTTCTGAAAATACTCCTGTTTAAAACTTCTAATCTATTTTCCTGATAAATCGTATCACTCTAATGTGGTACGAGCAAGTACCAAATTTAGCATATGATATGGTTAGTCTTTATCTTGAATTAATGTATGTATAAGGTATATTTTAAAGCAAATTGGGAAATATAAAGTTGACCCATGCAAGAGGTTCCCTTTTCTCTTAAGTTGTTATTAATTTGAGTTTGTGAATGTTAATTAGGCACTCAGTCCAAAATTTCACATTAATGAAGCTGTTAAATTTAAATTGGTGTCACAGCCTCAGTAGATAGCAACTGAGTTCCTGCCAGTCTTTCCTTACATGTAGGTTAACATGGTGGAAATATAGATACAGCATGTGACTTCTTTCTCCTGTTAAGACCTCTGCCTTCTTGGTTTGAAACTAAAGCTCAAGCTGTGATATGGGGAAGGAAAAGGCCAGAAATGAAAAAAAAAAGATCAAGCTGACTAATATTCAGTGAAATAAAATTTATTTCAGAATATTCATGGCTCTGAGTATAGCTCAAAAACATACTTACCTGCAAAAGCAATGTCTTCTAGCCAGGTGATATGCATTGAAATAATACACTATCTTCTTTCAAAAAAACCCAAACAAACAAACAAACCGGCAAAAACAAAAGAAATTAAACATAGGAGAAAAATGACAACATTATTGTGGAGATTTTACATTAAGAAAAATAGCAACTCAGTTTGTGTTCCCAGAACAGCCATTACTCAGTCACAGTGCAAATATACGAAAATACAGTGAAGTTAATACTGCACAGTATATGGCACAGAAATACAATATAATATGTACAGAAAGTGCAAAGCAGCAGAATTACAGTTGCTGTGGGAACCATATTTGGAATTTAATGACATTTGTTTGTGTCATATCTCAATCATAATGTTGCATTAACGTAGTCATTTGCATTTAATTCTATATTACATTCCCAGTTTAGAAGAACACATTTGCAGTTGCTCATGTCTCTGCTTCCAACAATGATTCAAAATTATATACTTTCTAAGATTATTTTGACAGAATTATATATAACTTCATGATGGAGCATCTCATTACCCTGGCAAGAGACCTTGAAGCAGGAAGTAGTTTGTGAAAGTGTTTGGTATTGGCAACTAAAAATCTTGTTTCTAAAGATGGTTTATGAATTACACTACTATGCTGTATGCTACACTACTATACCTGTACTTTCATGGATGAATATTTTTGTTATGAGACATGGAGTGCTTAATTATTTCTCAGTGACCACAACTTCAATGTAAGTGGTCTGAACTTGTAAGAAAATAGCATGCATAATCCAGTTAAGATTCCATTTGTGCTTTTTTTTTTTTTTTTTTTTTTTTTTTTTTTTTTTTTTTGAGTACATAGGGCATCAGGCTGGGGAGAAGATACAGTCACTCAGGACAGAAGTCCATAAGCTTCTGTCTTCTCTTCTGTTACAGAAAAGCAGTGATGGGAAGCAGGTAGAACTAGTAAGCAGCTAGTAATCAGGATAAGGAATAACTGTGCATGGAAGTAATGAAGCAGGGCACAAAATCAACATTTTGTTTGAAAACAGTCTAATAGGCAACATGACCAAAAGAAAATGATACATACTAGGTATAAAAAATTCAATAATACAGTAAAGTGATTATGAATCTATTCGTATATGGTACTGTTATCTGAATGGAAATGTCCCTTAGGTAATCTATGCTTAGATCAAGACTTTTCTTCTAGCAGCTGAACAAGGAAAGCAGGTGCACTGTTCATACCTCTCTTGTGAAGAACCATTGCTGACATGAGGACACTTATTACAGAAATAAAGGTAAAACAATGACCTCTAGAAGAAGTGAAAGAAATTCTAATCAGTTTCACCCAGAGGAGGGCTTCACCTTGAAAATTCCACCTAAGTTTCTTTTAAACCAAGTTCCAGAATTTTTATTGAGTACACAGAAGACTGACGAGATCTCACCTTATCCATTTACTTTAAGAGATTGCAAGGCTTAGAGCATGATTCCAGGGTAAAAGACAGCAGAGACACTGAGACCAAAGGAAATATACATTACTCTTGAGCACAAAGGCAAGGCAGTATAATGAAAACCTCCTAAATTGTTTTCAAAGTTGTGACGAAATTGTGTTATGAAAACTCAACCAAAACTCAAACACAGTTATTGGGACCTGTTGAGATAATTGCAACCCCTGCATGAAGTTGCTGACTTCAATTTCAAGCCATATTTAGGGTCATTTTATTGTGAAAAAACCCTTTTTTACCACTTGCCTGCATATGGTTACTGAAGAGATTTGGAATTTAACTTTTAGGTTCCTCACTACCTGCCCTCCACATTTATTTACCTTGGGTATCATTTCACAACATAATAGTTTTCATTTATTTATGGTTATCTATTTTGAGAGTGTCAGGAGCAATAAGCTTTCCTACTTTACAGAGGAATTAATTTATTTCTAAGTCATATCCTTTCTTTGAAGGGTTTAAATTATTTATTTATTTAATAAGAAACCTTATACAGTTTCTTCCTATCCTCTTACTACAATTCAAGTTACTATTACATTTTTGCTCTTGTTGAGTTGTAGGATTTACTTTACTCAGTTGGAATGCTTATCTCTAAGAAATAGATATTTCTCTTATCAGTGAATTAATCAAATCATCATGTGATTGTAAAACCTGCAGAAGCAATAGCAAAGTGTTCTCATTAACCAATCTTGTTAAGTGATCATGAGTAGTTGTCAATTGTTTATCAATAGGCAGATGGTTAAATGCTTAGTAATGACAAAAGTAGTCATGCAGCAAGTAAGAAGTGCTTGCTCTGAAGTGTTTCAAGGTCAAGAATTTTGATTCAGAATCTGGAAAACAGAATTGCATAAAGCTATATAGTAGATGTGAAATGTCCAGCAATGCTGTAAGAAATACAGTATGAGGAAGGTAAGTTTCCCACAAACCTATCCAGAATTAGTTTCAGACTCGCAAAGCATCTTACTGCCTGCAGCTTTCTATAGAATGAATATAACCATAGCAAAAAACAAGGCCTGAGAGCTATTAGTTTTCTCCAAGTACTTTGGCATAGATATATTGGCTTGACATATCCGCAAAGAGAATGCAGAACACCAAATTAAGGAAAGGGATGTTATTTGTCATAAGACTCAGTAAAACCTCAGTATTTATTCATGGCTTTGTGAATATGGTATATCCTGTTGAATGAGGTATTCCACACCTTTTTTTCCTATTCTTTCTCCTTCTCAGGCCGCAGAGTACACTTATCATTGAATTACAGACCTAGTGAAATTTTAATGGAACATCAGGTTTAAAGTGGGCTCTCTGGCCAAAAATGTTCCAAGAAATTTTAATAACTATTAAATGGTTTTATTGATGATCAAAGACTAACTGATGTGAGTAATGTCATTACAAATGTGATTTGTTGCTATTGATCTTTTGCTGTCATGACCCATGATAACCTTTATTTGGGTCATAAACCAAAAAACTCTTAAACTATTACCCAAGCAAGTGCAAAATATCTACAGAATAAGCTAAAATTAGCTGATGGTCAGGTGCACAAAAGATCTACTAATTTTTAATTGTCCTTTGTTTTCCATTGGGTATTTGAAAAGGAACACGTAAAATGTGTCTGAAATGTGGGTAATAGTATTGGCAAGACTGTCCCAGCAGTCACTTTCAAGCCACTGGAACACTGTTGATGCTTCCAGGCTTTTATTGCCTGTTGCAAAGCATCTCCATTTTTCTATTTGTTGGCAAGAGTCTATGCTGGAGAAACTTTCCTATAAGGATAAATTATCAGGCAAGAATCTGCTTACATTCTAAGACTTGTGTCTGTAGGGGTAGATGCCTTCTTTGCTTTTTTCAGTGAGATCATGTTTATCTGTGTGATAGGCTTGCTTGAATGGATGGACTCTGTGGAGGTTTCCTTTTCCTGGCTTTGAGAAAAATGAAACATTGGAACACATTATACGTAATCGCAAGAACAGTTAGTAAGCCAAACTTGGAGAGCCTTGGGGCACTTTGGTTTGTGGGTTAAATCAAGCATGAAGTCATGGGAGCAAGAATCATCTCATCTTTGCCCATAGTTGGCAGTGTAAGAAGGAATCAGGCTGGTGCAGAAACTGGAAAAAGAAAATCAGCTGAGTTCCCCTAAGGCGCTGTTCTCATTATCAGCCAGTGAGTAGCTCTGCCTAGAAATAATGCTGCTCATCTACTGTGCATCCTGCTCCTGGCTATAATGAATCACAGTTTGCCAGGGTGATGCATACACCTTGACTTTGGCAGTAATCCAGTGTCATAGCTACCTATTCCCTTGTAAGACAACAGGAGGAGGGAACATTTAACTGAGGTAGAAGGATGCATGAAGGCAGTTCCTTGCCATCCTGGCAATGTGCCTCTGATTTCACACAGCTCCAGGCATATGAGCTCTCACTGGGAGAACAATGTTTGAAACAAGCTGGTGGTTGATTCAGGCAACTGACTGGTATTCTCACCTCTCAGTTTGTGGCAGTTCTCATTTCTATGCTCCTTCCTAGCCTTTATTTCTTCTGGTTATTTTTTTCCCAGTCTTGTTTCCTTAGTTTTCACATGAAGCTAGTATGTTTTTCACCTTGCTCTCCTCCCTGATAAGGAACTTACTGCTGACTTTCCTCCATGGTTTATGTATCTCAGCTGCTCAGGGTAGAAATGATGGTGAGGATTAGGTTATGAACCAGAACTCACAACTTTGTTGCCAGAGTCAGTGTTACAGGGTTAGTAAGCTTTGAATATAAGTAGAACAGTGTTGAATAAATAAGATTGTAAACACTCTGGAACTTCACAATTTTCCTTTCACATGTTTATGCAAAAAAAAATGGGTCAGTACCACTGAAGTGAGAAGACTTAACTATTTTCTTCTTCATTTCTTATCTTCATTTTACTGTTTTGTTAATCAAGAGAATGAAACTACAAGTGCTTAAATAGGAGAAGGGAGAAAGTGAATGGAACAGCAGAGCAGACCTTGAGGCCCCTGTTTGCTTTAATTGCCAAGGAAAAATGAAGGACATTCTTGACAATGCTCATCACTTATTCTTGCACTGGAGGTGACTGACATGTATCTTTATGATACTTTCCTGTCAAGCTCCTGACATTTAGGCTAAGCCAGTGCTATCTTGTTGAGATATAACCATGTCACTTTCAAGTATCATTAGCCTACATTGCAGCTCAAAATTTCATTAGACTCTATTTCCGGTTCTGCTATGCTTGGCAAATTCTCCTTGCTAAAAATAATTCACATCCCCAAACAAACCAAGAGTCACCAATTGCCACTGGTGCCTTTTTTATATTAGTGTAATTCAAGAAGTAAAAATAAATTTTCAGCCTTTTCTAAAGATGTTTATGGATACTTTTAAGGATGCTTGTTATAAATTAATTATTTTTGTTTCTTTTATGTCAGTAACATTTTACAAATAGATTAGCAAAACAATAAAGTTAAAACATAACTTTAACACATAAAGTTAAAACATAACTGGTCAAATTAATGCTTAGATAATTTTCAGATAGAAAATTCTGCAAAAAAAATTCACTTAAGGAAGGAAACTCCCGTTGTACTTCATAAACAAATTCAGCAAAAAGTATAAATAATTAGAAATGAAATTTGCAATAGTTTCAAAGACAGGGAGGAAATATGTATAGAGCATATTTATACTTTCTTATAACGCATTATTTTGTTTTCTTAAAGGTGTGTAACTTTTATGAAGGTTCATTTTACCAAGGGAATGTCTTCACCTGAATTAGTTGTCTAACTCAAAGAAAGTGAGAAAAGAGAGGCAACTTAGAGATACTGCAGGACACGTTTCTGGATTATTTTGGTTGCTTCTTTTAGCCTAACAATTTGTCTTTCAGTGCAATTTACTTTTCTTCATTGGCCATACACGGAATTTATGTGACTGATTCAGACTTAGGTATCTGTTGTAAATACCTACATGTGATGTTTCCAAAAGAATAGCTAGAAGTAATATTCATGTTGTTAAATATTAATGCAAACACACATTTATAACATAATTTTGGAATTAAGTAATGCATATTTTAAAGTTATAGGCAATAACATCATAGCTGGCAATCTGTGGGAATTATGCCCTCCACAGTTAGGTATTTGTTATTATAAAATTCACCTTATTATAAATATTCACCTTCTCAGAGAATTGGTAGATGCAATCCTATTGAAGACAGATCTGAAAGGTAAGGGCACTCAAGAAAGCATTATCCTCAGGTGTAAAACCGTCCTGATAATCAAACAGAGGTGTAGATGTATCAAACAGAGGTCTGGATGTATCAGGAGGCCTGTTTGGCTAAGCAGGATTTTCCTGATAGAGCTTCAACCTCTGAAAACAGAATACAGGGGACCAAAAAAGTGACAGAATACAACAGTGGAATCTAAAAACAATGAGTGTAGGGATAGCATCAGGAAAGCCAAAATTCAGCTGGAGTTCAGCCTTGTGACAAACATTGAGGGCAACCAGAAGAACTTCTAATGCTGTGTTGTAAAAGATCAAATGAAATGCTAAATGGAGTGGGTGATTTAGCAACAGGAGACACATAAGGCTTAGGTACTCAATGCTTTCCTTGTCTCAATCTCCCAGGTCTCTCTGATTAATGAAAGAATTCAAGAAGTATCATAAGTGGGTGAGTTAGTGACAGCTTGAGAGAACTTAACCCATAAAAGTCCATGGGAACTGATGGGCTGCATACAAGCACATTGAGAGAGCTGCTTGATGTCCTTGCAAGATCATCCTCCATCATCTTGCAAGTCATATAATTTAGGGGAAATACTCAGAGATTAGAAGAAAGAATGTGTTCCATGAATCTGCAAAAAAAAGCATAAAAAATATCCAGGGAACTACAGGCTATTTTAATTTAACTTCAGTCCTCAGAAAAATCATGGAGCAGGTTACCTCTTGTAACACACTTCTGGGCACACAAAGAAGGAGAACAATATTAGGGAAAGTTGGCATGGTTTAGAGAAGGTAATTAATGTCTTATCAATCTGATCATTTTCCATGTTAAAGTGCATGTATTTGTAGATAAAGGAAGAGTAGTAGGTGTAATTTACCCTGAATTTGGGAAGGCTACCGACACTGTCTCCGAGAATATTCTTATGCTCAACTTATGACATTGCAGTCCAAATGTGTGGCTAGTAAATAGCTAAAAAAACCTGTATGTATAGGCTGGTAATGGGGATCAGGAACTGGAGATTATGAAGTTCTGTATTGAGGTCTGGTTTGTTTAACTTTTTTATCGACGACCTAGAAGAAGCAATAGAGTGCTTGTTCACCATGTCTGCAGATGACAACAAACTGGGTAGACAAGTCAGTGCACTCAGCAAGGGTTGTCATTAGACAGGCCAAAAGAATGGACAAAGACATTCCTTTTGATATTCAGCAATGACAAAGACTTAAGTTATGCACCTGGGAAAGAAGAACTTCTTGCACTGATACAGGCTGGGGATGGACTGCTTGAGGAGTGGCTCTGCTGGGAAAGATCTCTGGCTCTTCACTGTCAGTTGGATGTGAGCCATCACTGGTTCCTGGCAGTGAAGATGACCAACAGCATCCTGGGCTGAATTGGCAGGAGCACAGCCAGTAGATGAGGGTGTGACTATGCCCCTTTGCTCTGTATTTGTGAGATGTAGTCTAGAATTGTGCAGTTCATACTGCTCCCACGTCCCCACCCTCACCCTGCAACTACAAGGCAGATTCTGATAATGGAGTGAGTTCAGTGGGAGGCAATCAAACTGGTCAGAGACTGGACCTTCCCTGGGCTTGTTCAGGCTGCAGAAGAGACAGATTTGAAGGCACCTAATTGAAATTCTTTATGATGACAGTTGTGGGACACTGGAACAGGCTGTCCAGGGAAGCCATAAATGCTCTAGTCTCTAGAAGTGTTTAAGATCAGGTTGAAGGGAGATTTGATAAACCTGGCCTCATAAAAGATGTTCCTGCCTATGGCTGGGGGGGTTGGAAGTAGATGACTATAATGTCCCTTCCAACAGAAATCATTCTATGGTTATGCGACTCTATGGTTCTATGACAGTCCAGCTGTAAAGCATCCTGTCCAGAAAAATTGTGCAATCTCCATTCCTCAATGTTTGTAAATTATTCGTGTAAATCTTCTTTTTTGTTAATTTGTTTTAGAAATTAAGAGAGTAAGTTTTCAGTAGAGTTTATGACAATATGGGAAAAGGATTTCTCAGGTCCTTATAGTGCTTGCTCCTCAGTAAGCTTTTAACTTCAAAAGTTTGAGAAATTTTGTTTGTTTGTTTTGGTGATGGTGGTTTTGGTGTTTTTTGGGTTTTTTTTTTTGGTTGGTTTTTTTTGGGTTTTTTTTTTTTTTTGGTAAGCATGAAAAAGTAATGTGTTATGAAAAGAAAAAGCTTTTCATTTGCATTGTGGATTAGGGATGCTAGCATGTCTCTTGAAAATAAGATGTAATGAGGGCTTATAATTAGACTGATCAAAGAGAGAGAAAGATAAACAATGTAGGTTAAGAGTCTCAACAAGAAGCTTGCATGCTGGAGAGTTATATAAAAAAATGAAACCTTTTGTTTTCTAGTCCACATTGTTCCCAGACTGACTAAAAACATTCTTTCTTCATTCCTTATAACAGCTGAGAACTGTAAGAATTTTGATATTTGTAGTAGCAAATGAAAATGTTGTATTTCTTTACACTTTCTGTATTTCCCCAGTAGATGATCTGTAGATTAAGAAATCAATTTAATTCAAAATTAATTAATTTGTTTTAGCATCAAAGCAGAGCAGATAAGTTGGACATAGAATAGCAACCTTAATGAAGATGGAATTATAGAAATTGTTCAATAGTTTAAATCAGTTAGTTCAGCATATAAACAATTTAAAATTTCTAATTAGCATTATTCAAAAAGAAAGTTTTGCATTTTGTGTGTCTTTCTACCTTGCAGTCAGGACACCAATATGAAAATGATGAATACAATGATGGGTTCAGAAATAAATAGTGACAGCTTTTTTATTAATAATGGTTTGTGGCTCTACATATACATGTATGTGAAATCAGAATTGAGATCACACCTTATTTAAAGTAATTGGTGAAAAGATATCTTCAAACTTGGCAAATTAACTCTTTTCTGAAAAATTTTAAAAGGCACATCAGATAGGAAACACTCAGACTGCAAAAGCTTCAGTAATGCCAATGAGATCTTAGCCTGCTTAAAACAAGCTGGATATATAAGGCCAAGACACTGACACTGTCAGTGGCTAGATATTAAAGTACCAAGTAGAATGAATGTTAGAGAGTAAAATGTTAACAGCTAAGTAGTTCCTACCTCTTGGACTTTTCTTGCTGTGTAACAGAATGTAAAGATCTTCCTTTTCTGTGTGTTAATTTTTCAAGTGGTGGAAAAGCCAGCTCAAGGTCCTTTAAGCCAGCTCAAGGTCCCTTTTTGTCCAGGACTGGAGGTATTGTAGCTTTTCAACCCAGGCAAATATTATCCCATTTTTTTCCTCTTCACTTTTAATTTGATCATCAATTAATTAGTACTCTTATGTGTCAATGTGTGTTCTTATTGTATGTACCACAAATATTTGCATCATCCCAGCTTGAATTTTCTTACTGACCCTATTTCACAGGCACAAGAAGCTCATATTCCATGTAATAGGCAGTTGAATCATCTACAGATTTTTTATTTGGGTAAGCATTTCCTGAAAATGATTTATTTCAAAGATAGCCAGTTTTTTATTTAGTCAGAAATACACATAAAGTAAATTCTCAAAAATTCAACTTCTACGTTTAACTAATTTTTTGCCTGTTATAATTCTGAAAATTAACACTCCTGTATTTCAGGCTCCAAATTGAAGGAAATTCTTCCTCCCACATCTATTATCACTGAATGACAAATCTCTAAACTTTTCCAAAAGTTATTTAACATCATTATTAGCATTTTTTAGGTTTGCATCTGTTTACAAAGTATCCCAAAATGCAGGGATATGAGTAATATTGATTTGCTTTGTTTTCCGAAGGAGTTACCCAGTTGTAATGCTCTGTCATGTCTTTGTCATATTCCAAAATAAAGTCTTTGAATCACAACTATGTGCATCATGCTTCTCTATATTTAAGCAACTTGCCCCTAGCAATTATCGGATTACAGCAGTCTAGTTTTCAGTACCCATTTCTATCAATTTTGTGAACAGGGATTTACTTCACAGTGCCTTGATGCTACAAACCCACCATACTTTGTTATCTTTAAGTTCTTGCAGAATGAGAACCTGCTTGAAAATTTCTCTGCATGGCTTGCTATCCCTTTTGAATGACCACAGCTCCTTCATCTCAAGCACTGTCTTCTATTTCATTGCAGACCCACATACTCTGGGCGTGGTGACCTCTTTAAATATCTCACCTATAAACCTTTCATTCTAGTGAATGCTGCATACTGTGGCAATTTGTCTGTTGGGATCATCAGTCTTGTTCTTGAGGTTCACATATGCTCTCTTCAGATGTCTTCATCCAGGAAACACTACATCTCATTCTGCTCACAGATCATAAGATTCCTCTTTGGTTTAGGTCCCTAATCCCTCAGACTCAGAGACTCTTTTAACTTGTAAGAATAATACTGAAAGGGTAAAAAAAGACAATAAAACTGGATGTAACGACAGCCAATCAGTCAGTAACACCACCACCTCCCCCTCTGCCTTATATCTCCCTTTCCCACTTACAATCAGCAGCAGCTGTAGTGCAATTAAACTCAGCAGGTGTTCGGAGGAATTACATTTTATCACCACCATCCCCTCTCCTCCTCTGCTCCCCCTTTTCTCCCCCCACTCCCACAAGACCCAACTGCCTTTCTTTATGGGTCTATAAAAAATAGAGCTAGTCAGATATATAACAGCAGTAAAGTATCCAAAGAATTAGTAACAGAAGAGGATGATATATGGAAGAAAATGTGTTCACAGACATTCAGGGGGATTTTTGGGAATAAAAACATTAATATTCCTTAAACTGATAGTTATAAACTCTTCAGGGTGTCTTCGTTGTCTTTTCACTTCATGTAAAGCCCTTAACTTGATTGTACAAGGTTCTGAACATTCTTGTCTGGATTCAATAATGTGATTCATCGTATGATTATGAAAGCCATGATGATGCTATCATGTGGGCTACTTGCCTGTTTAAAATTACCTAAGAATGCAAGTGCACTCATGATCATAGTGCTTAGCACCTTGCAGAATCAAATGTTAAATAAGTAATATTATTATCAGCTCTTGAAAATACTAAATCTTAAAAGGTTGGATGGAAGACCCAATCTTCTTGTTACTAGCCACTACCATTAGTCAATGAAAAACTAATTCAAAAAATATTTTATACTTCATATTGCCCATTAGAACAGAAAAAAAAAATCCTTCCTATTTTGGGTTTCTTTCTCTGATTCTTGTTCAGTATTTCCTCATTTTCTTAAGTTTCTTTAGTCTTTCTCTATGATCAATCTCTTTACAGTCAATCTGTTTTCTAGCAGATATTTCTATTTTTATTAAATCAGCTTTACCAGGATACTGAATCACTGTAGGACAGTAGTCAGGCAGATGACAGTGGAAGTGAGAGAATATTCTAATAATAAAATTTCAAAATAAAGTTACCACTTTAATATTAAAGTTCACACTTTTTTTACACTAAAATATGACTTTTATGATAAAATTTACTGACATGAAAAATAAAGGCATTTTCATTAGTAGGACCACATGTTTCAGCATCACAGGGAACATTTGTACCACTGACCTATGTACCCTGTTTGTAGACTGGAGCTGTGTATGCATGCCTCTGAATTAGGCATTTTAGTAACAGCTAGTGAAAATTTTAATATTTTACCCCAAAAATACATTAATAAAATCTTCTAAAAGTTTATAATTTTTCTTTAAAATCTTTAAAACACCCAGAAATGTGAGAATTTTTTTCTCTAATGAGAAATACGTGCAGATCAGAATTATTTTCTAGTTTGCAATTTAATTTCACATAAGATGTTGAAAGGAAGCGTACATTCAAATGGAGCAAGTCAGTGCAAAGTTTCCATACTGCTCATGGGATAAGCATGAAAAGTGTGATGAAGACAATTATGTACTCAAAGACAGGAAAAATACACATAGAGGCAGAGGGACGTTGTGCAAACAGATCTAGCTGCTGCATTTATTCGCCTCAGACTTTTGACTATGATATTCTTTCATTATAGCTTTTTTCAATGCAATTCTCAAGTATTAAAGCAGCAAACACACGAACAAGGCAGGCTAGAGCCTTATTGACTCCTCTGAACAACTTTAGCAGGACTGGAATCTTTTGAGTTAGTAAGACTTTTCAGCAAGTGCAGCTTTGGAATATTATAAATAGTGAATTATGACACATTATGCAGATTGATCAATATAGTGGTACTTGGCTCTACAGTATCGGGATATATAACTACTTAACCCCTAAATCAGAAAGGTTGTTGAGCGTAGTAAGAAATCCTGGGCTGTAGTTCAGGTTTTACAAGGCAGTGTGCTAAAGATCTTTTTGTTCTCTCCATCCCACATTTCTTTTTATTTTTTTTCCATTCCTTTTGCGTCAGTCTGTCTCTTTCTCCCTCTAAGCAGCCAAGAAATCAATTGCTCTGGCATTCCTTTCCCTCTACATATAGTTGGAACATTTCTAAACCTTAGTTAATTGTAAAATTTTTGGTTTGGCTTGGAAGTTATCAAAAGATAGACATTTCACCACATTTCTCATAGCAGTTTAAACTTCTAGAAGGAACACATTAGAACTGAGTGAGGCATTAAGACATAATTCATTTGCCAAAAAATATGACTTGCAGCTAACAATGACCTTCTTTTGAATTCACCAATATTTTCCATTTTTCACTGTTAGATATTTAAGTTTCTGTAGGTGTAGTTTCTTCTTTTACCCTTTAGTCTGGTGTCTGAACAACCCTCAGGGTTACGAAAACCAGGTTTGATGTAATAGATCTGAACTGCTGTCTCTCTTCTTTGTCTCAGTGGTACATTACATAATGTGGAGTATAGAAATGGCCCCAACAGAATAATTATTTTGTCTAAATTAACTGGCAGCATTTTTACTGGGACATCGTAAAGCTCATTAACAAAGAAGAGTATTAAATCTTTATCTTAGCATTTCAGGAGTGGTATTTGAGGAAAAAGAAATAAATGTCTTCCTCCGTTTTTTTTTTTTTTTTTTTTACCTTATAAGCATCACATCAGACATTCTGCAATGGGATGTCTTAATTCCAGTATGGTAAATAGATACTGCAAGTCGAAAATGTTAACAGGATCCCATTTTTTATAATAAGCAATTAAACAAGGTCTGGGATTTTGAGTACAAAGACACTTTGGTCTGCCTCACAGAAATTCCTCTGTAAGTGATCACAATTGAGTAAAGCCTTTTTGGATTATTTCTAAAGATGGAAAGAAAAATGACAGTGAAGCATTTATAAAAGGAAGTACTGAAAAATGCTTTTATTTTTAACAATTTTTGATTTTGTCTTCTTTGCTGAAACAATCTTTATAAAAGAAAACCTGTTAGTGCTATAGGTTAGACAGTAGTATGTACAGTTCTGGTCTCAGTAAGAAAATATTGTGGAATTAGAGAAAGTACATGTAAGGGCAACTAAAGCGGTTAGAGGGATGGAGAATGTACTTTGTGAAGAGAGAAAAAAACAGCTTGGCTCTTCAGTTTGGAAAGGAGACAACTTAGGAGTGATGGTTTATAACTGAGTTTTACGCAACTGTAAACAGTGCACAAACTGAATGCAGAACTGTTATTCATTAAATCCTGCAGCACAAGTAGAAACTTCTCAGTGTAAAGAGTGTGTGTCTAGTTTAAAACAGTTAAAAGCAAAGGGATAGTGAATTTATGGGCTTTGCTGCTATGAGACTCTAGAAGCAGAGAATACCAGTCAATTTATAAAAAGGGATTAAGACTAATACATGGACAATAGGTCCATAAATAGATACTAAAAGCACTCAGCATAGATCTACCTCTTACACCTCTAGCAAAATAATTGTAGGCGTGGGTGAAGGAGATGGACAGTAGAAAGTGTCCAGTCTCATACATTCTCCCTGTATAGCTTCTCCTATTATCACTGTTGGAGACAGAAAACTGGACTTGATGGTCTGACTCTGAAAAGCATTTTTTAAATATATCTGTCAGTGTCTTATGTGTGATTGCAAAAGCTGGAAAAGCAGGAAGCTATATCATCTTGGGTGAGAGACTGGTATCTATGAGAAGCAATGGCTTCCATCTTCTGAAGATTTCTTAATTCAGAACTGTGTACCAAAAGGGAGTTTCTGTTTGTCATTGCCATACTACACAAGCTTAACATCAGCATTTTTGCCTTTTTGGAGTGAAGTTTCCTAGTCTGCTAAATATTTATCAACATGCAAGCATCTTTTTAGGAATAAAGAATACAATACTCCATACCATATTTGATCGTTACCCTGATTTGAAGTCATTAACCATAGTAGTAAATTTTTTTTTTAACACAGTAGATGCACAAAATTAATTCATTGATGTGGTAAGTAACATCTACAACACATTGATATTAGCTACTTAGCATTGTTTGTCATTTCACTTGGCTGTTAAACCATTGTGGATGGATTGGATTGAACAAAAGATGCGAAAGATGTAATTAAATAGTAGGCTCCAATTTGATTTACATCACACATAGGACACATCAAAAATCAACTCTATGCACGTTACATAAATATAACAAATTTTGTCTAAGAGTAAGGGAATGCCATTCATTTCTGTTTTATTTTAGACCTGTTTGAGCAAAGCATTAGGATGTTACATCCCCTGCATGCAAAAGTATTTGCTTCTTTTCTTAGAGCTACATAACTATAAGGTCCATCATGGCCAGAGTCCTATGAAGTACCTAACCAGACTATGGGTCATTATCATTGTTCACTGAGGTAGGATGAACAGTGAATCATAGATTTCCCTGATGCATTTTTGTGTGTGTGAAAATTTTAGATTTGTCGAGATAACAAGCTTGGTGGATTTGGTAGTGTTAGGTTAATTGTTGGACTCGATGATCCTAAAGTCCTTTTCCAACTTAAATGGTTCCAAGCTTCTATAGCTCACATACTGGCAAGCCTCCTAGTGATCTGTTATTCCTATATTCTTTTGTGCATTCTCTTCACCTGCTGCTATTAAAACTCAGATTACTTACATCTGTTTGTCTCCTAATTCTTTCACAGAAGGTTTAAAAACCTATAGTCTTCCAAGCTGTATAGTATTTCATATTTTCTGCTTCCTGGAGGTTGTTCTGGGGAAAGGCTTATAGATGTTGATTTGGAGTTAAGGTTCTGTTCCGTTTTCCTGCCTGTATTGTAGTTGCTCTCCTACCACTTCTGACCTGCCAGTGGCTCAGCATCTATTATGAACTTCATTGATCTTTCTCACCACTTCACTCTCATACAGATTGTCTACTCATCATCCTAGACAGCATTGCATAAATTTACATAATATCCAAAAATATTTACTCTTGTTAAAAAACATAGCTAAGGCTCCTACAGTGAAGGAGCAACCTCCTACAGTGCTTTCTGAGCCACTCATTCTCTGATCTCCCTGAGAGGGGTCTAGGTCTTCATTTTCTTTGTCACTTGAGAAGGGAGAATCATTTTACTCCTCTCTCACACGAAATCTCTCCTAGTCATCTTACCTGCAGTCAGCTTTCACATATTTCTAGGGACAGAAATATATGTACTAGTCCTGCTCTTGAGTCAGATGAGCATTTGCTGCTGAATTTTCTAGTTATGGAAACCAAGCAAGACAGTCACCAGGGAACGTACAAAGTATAAATGTTTTATCTGTTTTCCACCTTATCCTGTCAATCTTTGCCTGAGGCCTTTGGTATTGGGAATGGCACTGTTAGCTAACCTCAAGGACTATCTAGATATTATATTTCTTAACAATGTAACTCACTTTACAATTACAGCCAAGGGAGTATGTCATGATTTTGCTGTTTTTTTAATTGTGGACTTCTAAGTAATCTCTATGTGTATGCTTAATTCCATGCTTTTCCACCCCAGTTTTTCCTTCTATTTTTCAAATATTGTGACTAACCATTAGGTTATAGAGGTGCCTGTCTTTGAAGTACTAATTATATTTGTTATTCATTATGATTCTCTTTTTTCTTTGACCATATTGAAAGTTAGTGCTTAATAATCACAAATTCTTAAGTAACCATCAGTTTCCAGCTGAAAATTAAACAGTCTTCATCTCTTATGATGATGGTCAAAACACCCTTAATTACAATAGCATTATGCATTAGCCGTATTTCTTTAACAAAACGGTAATGATGTGTTAGATACTGTAGAAGATGAGGTAGATACTGTAACATTTCTAATAATCTAACATCATTTCTAATCATTCCTTTTCTTCTTCTTGTTTCTTTGTGTACAACTCTGACAGTTTCTTTTCTGATTTTTGTCCAAGTGCCAGAAGCAGTTTCTTTTCAGTCCTTAATTTTCAGTTCTGCTGTCTGTTACCATTACAGCCTCAATGTGTAAATAGCAATCACAGCAATTCTTTCAAGTTTAGCTGAAAACTGATCTGTTTCAGGTGGGCTGTTCATGAAGTTTGCCATCTGGGGGACACATCATGTTACTCGGTTTGCCTGCGTGGCTCAACCTTGGCAAAATGCTGGGATAACAGCAACTGAAAAAGGCAGGAAAGAGTAACAGGATGGGTGAGTGTGACAGTCAGACTATTCACCACAGACTGATAATTCTGAAGAGGAAGATGACCATCAGCAGGATTAAATGCTAATCAAGGGACTTCAGAGACTTTTGAAACAGAAGAGTCATCTTGAAAAGAAATAACAAGTATAGGAGAAGAGAAGCTCTGAGACTTGTAATGTAGGGGGGAAAAGGGAGCACAACAAGCAACAGGGACGACACGATCTTGGTGGATGTGACCCAGTGGCTCTTGGAACTCTGACTGGACATGGCCACATGACATCCCTGTAGATGCCCCCAGGCCAGCATGCAGGGACCCAGCTTGCTTTCCATAAACGGTGTTTAGGCATTTGGACGTGTGTGATAACATTTTGTAGTACTGTGGTTTATCTCTTGTGTTGCTGATACATATCCTAATGTACAGATTATTTCTTGACAGTTAAATCTTTAATAAATCAATAAACAAGTTTGAATCTGATGTGATTGAAATAATATGAATATTTTTTCCTTTTATTTTTTTCCAGTGTCATATAGTAAGCACACACAGAATGCTCAGCCAGTGTATATACATACTTGAACTAAAAAAAGAATGTGCAAGTAGATTATTTTTGGAATTAAATTACACCACACTGGGTAATACAAATGCAGCACAATGAATTTTTGGATCTCAATATACAATCATATGTTATTGAGTTACCACCTATCAGCTGTTCAACTGGGCATTGGCAATGTCATCACTCAATAGCAATTTAAAGTCAAGTTTGAAAGCAAAAAGCAACATATCATTTAATTGCATATTTGATTGCATCAAATTTCCCATTTTTACATTTAAAAAGTGTTTTTACTGATTCAGGCTGATATAAAATTTTCATCACTAATTAATTTTCTGAATTTTTTTACTCTTTAGGATATTTTCTTTAAGACATTGCTGAGGGAGCATTTCAGTATTGGAAATGAGCTCTATTTTTTAATACGGTTGAAAAGGAGAATTTAAAAGGATTATAATTAGGTAAACTCCCAGATGAGTCTCTCCTCAAAAATAATTAATTGTAAGAACTTAGAAGGAAATAACCTTGTAACTTCTGATTTCTTTGCTTGTGAAATTCTGCTATTTACAGTGCATTAGTTGAGAGTCAAAAAGGTATAAATTTTTTGTTTCCATAAAGTGATGTTTGAAATCAGACTTCTGTCAGACTGAATAGTGAAAATTAAATATCTCATGGATCTCAAATATTGTGTGTCCAGTCTTTTGACACAAAAACTTTTAGGCTGGGAATTGAAAACTGTTGTGTTTTTTTCCAGTAATGTACTAAAAGTGGGAAAACATTTGCATTATAATAGCTAAAATCTGTCTAGATTTTTCTTTAAAAGTGACATATAAATATTCTTTTAAATATAGAATGTCAAGAAACTGAAATCCGGAATTTATTTTGGTAGGTTTTTTTTTTCTTTTTTTTTCTTCCCCAGGAAGTTTAAAATTTATAAAAAAATGTGAATTACCAAGACTACCATTATGGTGATAGTATAGTGAAATTGT
Organism: Anomalospiza imberbis; assembly: GCF_031753505.1. Taxonomy (NCBI): domain Eukaryota; kingdom Metazoa; phylum Chordata; class Aves; order Passeriformes; family Viduidae; genus Anomalospiza; species Anomalospiza imberbis. Next base: position 30,442,990 of record NC_089681.1, on the reverse strand, counting down.
ACTAAAAATTCTTTCAGAAATTACTTGCTGGATAGTAGTAACCAGCAAAATCTTTAAAATACAACAATGCAATGCCTTTTAAGAGTTGAACTTTGTGGGTGTTGAACTAAGAATGCAAATGTTTTGATTTTATAGCAGGAGAACAAGCACAGAGAGTAACTCTAAAGCAAACAGTTCATTAGAGTAATCTCACAAAAAATAGGTTTGGAAATGTATTTGTTATTTATCTTTTCTAGAAGTTACTGAAATAATTTTTTAAATTTCAGAAATATTCAAAGAAATGCCAATTCAAATGTCTTATCATTTGCCAGTGAATATTGGAAAACTACTTTCCCTTGAGACGCACCCAAGTGTGCTGAGGGAGCGAGCAGAAGCCTCTTTCTATCATTTACCAACAGTCGTTGTTATCCAAGGAGGTCCCAATAGACAGGAACACTAGCAAATGTGATGACCGTCTATGTAAATGGATGAAAGGAAGGTTTGGAGAACTGAAGACCTGTCATTTTGACCTTCCAGGTCAGGGAAAGTTATGGAGGAGATTGTCTTGAGCACCATCACACCGTATGTACAGGACAACCAAGTCATCAGGCTTGGTCGACCCAGGCAGGTCCTGCTTGACAAACCTGATCTTCTGTGATGAGGTGACCCTCTTGGTGGATGAGGGAAAACACCATGCATGTTGTGTATCTGGGTAAAGCCTTTGACACCATTCCCCCCAGCATTCTCCTGAAGAAAATATCTGCTCATGGTGTGGATGGGTGCACTGTTGGCTGGGTACAAAACTGGATGGATGGTGGGGCCCAGAGAGTGGTGGTGAATGGAATGATATCTGGTTGGTGGTGGTCATGAGTGGTGTTCCCCAGGGCTGTCTTGGGGCCAGTTCTGTTTAACATCTTTATCAGTGATTTGGGTGAGGCTATCAAGTGCAGGCAACACCAAGTTGAGCCTACATGATGGAATCCTAGATTTAACAATGATTATCTCTGCTACTTCTTGGAAATACCTGGGAAAAGCTACATTTCTGTAGACTCTAGTGAACTCCTTCAGGTTTTACAGTTTTGATGAACATGGCATATATAGAAAGAATTTCCAACAGGCAGCACAAGCTCTTTCAAAGCTGTTTGTAAGCCACATAGCTAAAAAAACCTCATAATCAATGTTCTATTTAATTTTGTGCTAATTATGTTATTTTGCTTTGCATAAGCATTACCATTTTTAGTTTTGTATACATTTCTAGATAATTGTGAAAACTCATTGTCATTTTTTTTCATACCCTTGTACTTTTTTGAAAGAGAAAGCAAACCAACATTTGTTTTTCTATGCTTTTGTCTGTTTTTCTGTTTTCAGTATTCAAGCACACAGTCTCAAGACCCAGTGTTACTGATTTATTCTTTGAGGAGCTGTGGAAAGGAGGCAAAAGAGGACTTACCTTTGCAGGGAAATAATTTTTTGCTTTTCAAGCATTATCTTCTGCCTTTGTGCACAGACCTGTCATTATTTGGATGAACATTTCATTTCTTCAGAATGTATTTATTTTCTTAGTTTTCATATTTCTGTATACCAGTATGTCAGACTCTGGCAGTGCTTCATTCCTCAATAGGGTATGTCAAGGCTGTTATGAATGTTGCTGACATGCTTCAATCATGTCCATTTTTACAGAACAGAATTATGCCAGCTAAGTATTAAAATATTCTTCCTTCCAACCACTGTAACTTTCTTTTAAAATTAATTATTTAACACCAGCTAATATTCTTTAAAGGAGTAGAGAGAAGAAACACTTTTACTACTAATGTACTAGGCACTAGGCTAGTTAATTTTAATTTTCATCCTTTTGTCAAAGGAAAATTCTTGTCCAGTATACATAAAGGTAAGCAAAAAACACCCACCTGGTGGGGTTTTTCCAGTCACATGTAGTATTCTGCTTCCCAGAATTTGCTCAGAATTTGGTCATCAGACAAAGAGGAAATCAATTCCTTCCCCCTCATTTTCTTTTGAGTTAGTATATTATACCTATAGAAATACTACAATAGTGCAAAAAAGACTCTCTCAATCCAGTTAGTTTGCTAAAAGCATCTGAAGTTAGAAGTATCATCTGGTTAGTGATGGGCACAATATAACTTTCTCATGAGCAAATCAAACTGGTCTTGTATCTCTCTATATTGACTGTCTTGAATTGGTGAATATATAGTGAAACAGTAATTTAATTTCAAAACAGGCAACATTTGTATTTCACTATCAGTAAATTTTGCAGAAGAAGGCTGTGCTTAATATCCATCACTATCTTCCAAGCAGTGGAAGAGTGAAGTTAAATATATACTACAAAATACAAGAATAGAAGGTAATTTTTCTTAGACTCTATAACCCAATCTTCTTAATTTATTTTCAGTTTTCAAAATTTATCCAGACATCTTTCTAATCTCTTAAACATAGTTGTATTTACCTCCTTATGGTGACATGTTTCCTAGGTTGTCAGTTGAACGATTCAATACTACTAGACTTGAAATTTCAATCTTACAGTAAAATTAAAGAAAAAAGTGATTTAAGCTGTCCTTTGCTTTCGGGTAGTTACTTTCCCTTTTCCTGTCTTTCCTCTCTGACCATTGCATACTTTAATTATTTATGTGAAATCCTGGCTTTAGCTTATATCAGTTAGAATTGCTCAATGTAAAACAGATTGACACTCAGATTTTCTGTTCATGCAACAAGCAAAAGATGTAACCACTTTTGGTGAATTTGATCAATGAAGTATGTTAATTCATTTTCTATTTAATAGAATATTATTTAGTTTCTCTTTTCATTTATTTTAATTAAAATGTGTACCTTTCAATTAAAATACAATAATTTAATCATTAATTTCACTGTAATTTCTAAAATGTCTCAAATGGAAGCCACAGAGACATTCTTAATATTAACATTTTTTTTTGTAAGAAAATTTCCAGCATAAAGATATGGTTGAAAAACTTAAATGTTTTTAAATAGAGACATTTTACAGGTTCCAGATATTTATTTTATCTTAAAAAATGCTTGAGTCATGGTGAATAGATATTAAACAGTAAAAAAAATATCTTGAAAGCATAGACCCATTGCTCTAGAGAACCTCAGCAATTAAATGTCTTCATTTTTATTGTCTGAATATTTATAAAGACTGAGGTCAGTAAACTGGACCAGAAGGGGAAAAATCTAGTTAGATACATAGGCAGCATGTTAAATACAATGAACAGGAATATCAACTAAATCAAGTTAAGCAAGTGAACCTGCAACTGGAGCATGAACAGATTCATACATAACTGGTATTATATTCTTCATTTGGTCTTTATGTATGACATACATTCACCTAGAAGAGAGCTGGAGAGGTACTCTTTACAAGAGCATTTACTGATGCAAGGAAGGCGGAAAAAAACCCAAAACCAAATGCTGAAAGAGGGTTGTTCAGATTACATTTTTAAGAAGATTAGAATTATAAGATTAGATATTAGGAAGAAATTCATTACTTAGAGGGTGGTGAGATGCTGGAACAGGCTTCCCATGAAGGTAGTGGATGCCCCATCCCTAGAAGTGCTCAAGGCCCATTTGAATGGGACTTTGAGCATCCTAGTCTAGTGAAAGATGTCCCTGCCAAAGGCAGGAGGTTTGGAACTAGATGATCATTGAGGTTACTTCCAACTCAAACATCCTATGGCTCTATGATTCTATGTTTTTCTTTTTTTTTACATATAAAGATGTTATGATGAGTTCATATAAAAATTATACTTGTTATAGAAAGGGCTCAGAGATTTGGGGCTAAGAAAGCTTTCTCAATTTTGGATGGAACTTCTTTCCAAATTGTTATGTAATTTCCAATGTGTTTCAATTTCAAGTGTATATATAACGTGCAGCATAATGACATTTGAAGTGAAAGTTGGTCTGAAACTGTGGCTGCTATGCTATGCATTAAAATAAAGATAATAACTATTTAATGTCTACAGTGTCCTTTCTTGGAAATGGCTTATGGCATCATTATTGTTCCTTAAACATTGTTTTGGCACCTTCTGTAATGTCTTAAAAGCAGGGAAATAGCTTAGGGTGTGATAGGGTTTGCTTACTGTTGTTTATTCAACTGTTCAAACCAGATGTCCTGCCAGTAAAGTTGGAAAGTATACTGAGGCATAGATGGCATAGCTACTGATGTGCATCTGTTGCATGTTTTATCTGAAAAAAATGTTTTCCTAGTCTAATAACTGCCCAAACAGAGAGGACTGAAAACCTATGACAGATTCAAACCTGCAGCAAGAACTTTTAGACCACAAACAGTTGACATAGATTTTTTCATTTCTTAAGACTCCTATATATTTTAATTCTTAAAAAAAAAAAAGAAACCTTAATACACAGGAAAAAAAAGTGTGTGAGAAAGCTTGAAATAAACTATATGTAGCAAATCATAAGTACACAGGAGAGTATAATTTAATGGGTGAGAATGTCTTCAAATAAAGGCAATATTGTTAAAGAAGTCTACTACAGTTCCGTGCTTCAGAACCCTAGGACACACAGATATAAGGGTATCTGAATAAAGATATCTAAAATCAATTTATTAACTTGCAGTAACTTTATACTCAAAATGTAAACCCCAAAAGCCCTAAATAAGTAAAGTTAATGACGGAACACACAGATACACATACACACACAAGCATGCATAACAAAACATCTGCAGTTAGTTGGAAAACTGGAACTACTGAACAAACAACAGAAGTTTAGTGTTCACTTAAAAGTGCTGGAGTTGTTTCATTATTTATACTACAGATATGTAATTGCAATAACATGTCTTTAAAATTCCAAATAGAATTAGTTCTTGTTACTGGGAATAATTAGCACTTGTGCATTTTGTAGAGCAATTTTATTTTGTGCTGTAAATGATCGCATGAAATAAAATGTCGGAACTCACCCCTTGTTGGGGTGAGCCCTTAAAGGTGGAAAAGTCTCTCCTCCAACCCGTGTCTCCAAAGAAAGACTCAGTAGTCTTCTGTTGTCTGGTCTCAAGGTAGTTTATTGTATGTTATCTAATAGATTTCTCCCTGATCTGCTGCGGTCTGTTCAGCAGTCAGGCAAAGGCACACTCCGACGCTCAGGGGGCTGGTGCCCTCTTTTATATCATACATTGCGTATTAGATGTTTATAGTTTTTCCCCAATGCCCATCACCTATATTGAATAGTGACTTTCTACTCTAAACCAATCTGTGAGTGCCAACATCACCAAGAACATGGAGGTTAGGAAGAAGAAAGAAAGAGGACAGGGCACACCCAAATCCCTCCATCTTAGAACTTCTGACCCCCATGTACAAAACTCAGACCCCTCTGTACAAGGCCTAAAACCCCCCTGTACTGCACTCAAAAATTCTTCCTTTCACTTTGTGACTACTTCTACTATAATATCTAAACTTTTGTGATTTCTTGTTCTTCCTGCAAGGTTGGCAAATTGTTCCATGGATCAGGTTCAAAGCCACAGGGGTCTGTGGCTGCATTCCAGCGTCTCAAATGCTTTTGACCTGGGCCCGGAACATCCAAGAGTGTCCAAGGGACATTCTGGGTTCCAACAATAAAATATGAAACTTGTATTTATGTTTTATATGTATAATTTTAGATATAATTATTTTCAAAAAATAACTCTAAAGAAAGAGATGTCAAATAAATAATAAGCATATATAAAGTATGTTAAATGCACAATAAATATACAATATAAATATATATTATTTAAATTTATACTCAAGATATATCAATATAAAAAATTCTGTAGTTTTTTGGGAATATTTCTGTGTTTCTGCCTTTATTTGATCTTAACAATTATAAGCTTTAAAGCTGTTATTTTGAAAAAAATATTGATATTACAAAAATTTTTATGATTGAATAAATCTTTTACAAACTTTAATACTTCTGAACCTGAAGCGCTAAAGATACTTATTAGAGTGAACCATATCTTCAGAGTTTCACAGCAAATCAGCTGGAGACTTGCCCTTAGACACAGTACACCTTCTGTTGTTTTTCACATGTTGTGATATTGTTACAGGTTCTGCTAACCAAAAATATTTCATGTTAGATAAGTTTAACCGTTTGCTATGAAATTCTGATTAATTTTTTGAGAAAGAGAAATCACCTCTTCATGAAACATGACACCAACCTAAAGTAATAAGCTCTGAAAACCAAAGTTATATTTCAGCTGTTTAAAGTATCATCATTCTATCAACTTACGCACCATGGGTTAAAATCCTTCTCGTATTCTTGTTCTCAGTTTTTAATAAATATGCTTCTGCTCATATTGTTTATTATATCATCTGTACCTTACTGTTCAACACTTTGTAGGGTATATAAATATAGATTGTGACTTATGGTCTTGATAGAGATAGATTTCTGGATACCCCCAAAATGACACAAAATTGTTACCAGAGATCTGTATAAACTCTGCAGCACTAATGACTACTAGTTTAAAACTGTAGCACTGCCATACAGAGCTTTTGTGTATTTTCCCCACATACTGTGTTCAAAAGCATTTTGAACGACTCTTTACTGTTCCCTGGAGTCTTTTATTTGTTTCATTTGGTTTGCTTTTTCCTGTTGATGCCCAGTATCTGACCTGATGATGGTCAGTTGATCATGGGTAAATGGCATTGATAAGATGGGTGTTTTAGTCTCATTGATGGTATTCCAAATCATTCGTCTTTAGATGGGACTTTTTTGTCAGTACATGTGCTGGTTATGTGATTTGCTAATATGTTAATTGGCCTTTAAAAATGTCCTCTTTTGTTTTTTTACAGTCTTTCTGATTAAAAAAAAAATTTGCAATTACTTTTAAAAGTTCTTATTTCTTGAATACAAACCAAATATTTTTAAGGGTACCTGCTTTACAGAGAGGAAGTAGCATTTGATGTGTGTGCACACAAATATTGACAAATAATCTTGATGCACCTGTCTGTACAATAGTTCCAAAGATACAGTTCTTAAATGATTTTTTTTTTCTGGTGCATTCATTCATCCTGTGTCCTGCACTTTGCAGACTTTTTCAATGTTGTTGAAAATATCTCTTCTCCAACCTGATGCTGAGCTACCATGTCTGGACATCACTGCTAGCTGCTAGGGTAAGCACTCCCTGAGTACTGAGCCTCTCTCTGCTAGTGCACAGAAATGCTAGTTGTAGCAAACTTCTTGTATTTGTCTGCTACTGTAAATTTACAGTATGCAGAGACACCTGGAAAACAGTACTAACTTTTGTAGCTTACTATCATTAATGACATTTTTCAGTTCTGCAGTTTGTACACAATACTTCTGGACAATCATTTAGAGTAAGTGCAACTTACACTGACACACTTGAAAAAGGATGAATGTCTTCTTATTCTTAAATTGAAATCCTCATAGATGTTGTCAACACAGCTTATATTACAAGTCCATTGATCTTGCCTTGAGAGCTTTGATTTGCTGGGGTGCTGAGCCAGAAGCATGGTGAGATTTTTTAATTAACTGACATAGGATTGCAATTGGGCACAGCGATTAGAACAACACTGCTATCATAGAGTAAGGATCAAATTTTTACAGAGAAATAGGTTCTAAATGAACTGTTTTTCTAACAGTGCACCTATCTCCTCATGGTAATAAACTGTTTAATTGTAAATAAGATTTACAATTTCTCTCCCTGCCCCTCTAAACTAGCTTATGAAAACAGAACTGAGTTTATTGTTTTGTGCATGGTCTCTTCCCTTGTAGATTTGGTGATAAAACTCCTATCAATGTGGATGTTTTTGAGCAATTGAGCAATGTGAGGAAACTTAGATATATTTTAAAAAGCTGTTCACTGTTCTTAAAAAAAAGAAGTTTAAGGATGAAAGATTATTGGACCAAAGGTAGTTCTGTAGTTCTACTGTAGTAGAACTGTAGTTCTGCTACCTTCTAAAAAAAGTGCCATGTTATCATAAGTGTAATTCAAGGACAAGACAATTGTAGAACCCATAAAAAGATGAGAAATCAAAAAATACTTTAGTGAAACAATTAGGCAAGAAAACATCTATGGTTAAATAAATATATTAATACATAGTTCTCAGAAAGAACAAATGCTAGCAAAAAGAGAAGGTTAGATTAAATCATTATTTCTTCTGGGGAGAGATGCATATTTTTGGATAGAATCTTGAGCACATATTTTGATATTTAATTGGTGGAACTTGAAATTTATTTTATTCCCAAATAATGTGCACTGAAATTCTGAGATATACAGGAATCTTTGCCTTAAATTTCTAAAAGGGCAGACTGTTGAGTCATCCCAAAGATAATCAGTTTTAGAAAAACATATTAATAAAAAATGCCACGTAATTTGGTCATAAAGACACTTTAATAGTATGTGTCTTTAATGTGATTTGCTCTCCACACAGTCACAGGTGAGTTTTCTGTGCAAAGTGGACAGGAAGTCACTGCAAAGGCATACAAGTGAAAGATGTTAGTAAGCTACATGCATTTAACTCTGTATGAGTACTGTCTTCATCAGCTGGATTCTCTTAGTTAATGTGATTAAATAATGAGCTCTTCTAAATTGAATTCAACCTGAGTCATGACATTAAATTCTCATTTCCTGATGAGTTAGACCTTGTTCTTGGTTTGAAAATAACTGCCTTCTTTGTGCCATACTTGTTTTCTGTGGGATGCAAGGACATAATCTGAGGAAGTTTTCCCTTTCCTGAGACCTAGAATAGAAAAGTCTTTGCCCTGCACTAACAAAGTGTGTCAAAAACTCTTTATTACTTTCAAGTCTAGTATTTCATGGCTCTACAGGTTAAGAAATTAGAATTCACTGCTATTCAGGGCAATCTTCTGAGGACACTATGAAGAATGGAAAACTTCATCAAACATGTAAAAGCATTATGTAACTCACATATGGGAAGAACAGAATGGTTGATGTTGGAAAAGACCTCCAAAGTTCATCTGGTCCAACCCCTCTGCTCAAGTAAGATTTCCTAGAACCAGTCTGGAACTCGTCCAGACAACTTTTGAACATCTCCAAGGATGGAGACTCTACAACATTCCTTGGCAACCTGTGCCAGTGCTTAGAGTGAAAAAAATATCCTGGTGCTCAGAGGGAACCTTTCACTCTGTGCCCCTTGTCTCTGGTCCTGTCACTGAGCGCTACTGAGAAGAGTCTCTTTATACTCCCAGGTATTCACATGTCTTGATAAGAACCTCCTGAGCCTTCCCTTCTCTGGGCTGAACAGTCCCTGCACATGGAAGAGATGCTTCAGTTCTTAATCATATTTGTGGCCTTTGTTATCTTGTTCTGGTATGTCCATGGCTCTTTTTCATTGGGAAGCCTAGAACTGGACAGAGTATTCCAGGTGTGGCCTCACCAGCACTGATGAGAAGGGAAAGATCCCCTACATCAGCCTCCTGGCAATCCTTTGCCTAATTCAGATGAGGACAACATTCCCCTTTCTTGCAGAAAGGGCACATTGCTGGCTCATGTTCAGCTGGTGTTCACCAGGAACCCCAGGGTGTTTTCTGCAAAACTGGTTTCCAGATTTTCACCCTCTAGTATAAATTGGTAAATGAGGTTATTTCTCCTTCAGTACAGGACTTTGTACTTCCCCTGATTGAACTTCATGGTGTCCTTGTTAGCCCATTTCTCCAGACTGTCAAGATGCCTCCGAATTGCAGCATGCCCCTCTAGTGTATCAGACATTTCTTGCTGTTTTGTGTTATCAGCAAAATTGCAGGGAGTACATTCTGCCCCATTATCCAGATTGTTAATGAAGATTTTTAACAAGACCTTTGTAAAAGTTCTTCAAAGCATATACCTAACAGAAATCCCTACACCAAATTTATGATAAATCCTGCTTGATGGGAGCTTTTCACTAAATACTCTGAAAAAAAATTGCAGAATTTCTTAGAGAACTTTTGCATCAGAACTATTATTACCTGGACCACAATTTTCCAATGCTACCATTATTTTGTTGCAATAATTCCAAAACATTAGGCTCCTATGAGTACTAGGTTCCTACTCAGCTTCAGATAAACCATTTACATGGTACAACCTCAGATTAACTATTAGAATGTGAAAGCTCTTCCAAAAAAAAACCCCACCTAATTGAAGTCTTATATATATAGAGTTCATACCTTATAGTTCTATCTTATTAATTTATAAACGACTGGATGATAATTTGAATAAACAGTACAGTTCTAGTTCAGTACACACCAGATAAAAATGAATATGGGTTTTTTAGTTTGATTTTTTTTTTTTAATGCTTAGTAGATTGGGTAGAAAACTAAGGTTTTATCACATTTGCATCTTGTATAGCAAGCATAGCTGCACTGACACAATAGACAATAGCAAGCAAAATAATAGTTGTCTTTGTCTGCAGAAGCTATCTGAAAAAAAAATTTACATTTTTATGTTTTCTTTCCTTTTTTCCTTAAGACATCTCAAACTGAAATACTGCAAATCCTCTTTACCTTTTGTTTTGTTTGTGTGTAGAGCATAAACCATATTTAACACATAATTATTTATTATGTATTTGTTGTAGTCATTTTAGAAACAAAAATTATTTCCTGCCCTGCTGTTTTCAATCTAGTCACTGGATTCACCAGGGCTAGATGCCTACCAGTACAGTAAAGAATAAGTGGGATTTTTTTAATAAAACTTTGCTCAGTGTGCCAAATTCACACCTTTAAAATAAAAAATGACATATTTATTATTTTGGAAGACACCTTGGTTAGAGATAAAAAGCATTGAAATTATTGGTAGGAGAAAGGAGACTACAAAGAAATTACAAATAAGGTTAAATATACAGAAAGAAAAAAATAGGATTCTGAAAATATGATTAATTTAAGGGGGAAAAACCTAAACGCTGATGTTCTTTTGTTAATTGAGGAGGAAGATAAGATCCATCATTATGCAGATAGCTGCAATTGTTAAAATATATTTGGTTTGTGTCTGAAAAGCAGCTGAATAGGGCTGTGGTTTTCTAAGTAGCCAGGTGGTAGTTATGTCCTAGGCAAGGCTGCTTCATGTCTCCCGCAGATTTTTCCCTTGAGTTTCTTCCATTTGTTTTTCAGAAACTGCTGTTTCTTCAACCATAGGATAAACCAGGTCAAGGAGATAACTTGGAGCTATCAAAAGTAGAAAAAAAAATGCAGGGGGATTCTTCAGCTGGGTCATCTTCCGTATACAATCCAAACTTTATTTTTTGTGAAAACACTGGTGTTTTCTGTCAAAATCAAGTTCACTGAAATACCATCTAGATAAGGACATTTGGTTCAGGAAGGGTGTTTGACATCTTGTCAAGCATCTGACACCTTGTCAGATCATCACTGAAAAGCTATCAGAAATACATTCATGGATCATCAGCATTAATTGTATTACAACTAGTTGTCCATCCACTGGGACAATGTTTTCCATACTTCTGGTAAGTATAAAGGAAGCATCTGTATGTGGAAATTATGAAGCAGACAAAAATATCTGTTTCATAAAAATCTCTTGGCAGATTGGTGAGGAGGTGAGGATTCATCACCGTACATTAAAAGAACTTTAAATGAGAGAGACCAAAAAATTTCTTTTCAGCCCTTCAATATGGCCTTTATTTTGACTATGCACAGTCACAGTAGGATGCATCAAATACAGTAACAGTCATCTGAAAAATCATAGATGATAAACTTGCAAATGGAATCTAATGGAGCATTAGCGAATTTTCGGAAGGACCTCTTTTTGTACATTGTCAGTGGTCTGGAAGAAGAAGACAAGGTTATTGCTGATATAATGTGTAGATTAAATAAAAATGACAAGGTGCTAAATGACAATTTTTAGATTTTTTTTCTTGACTGAGTTTTTGTTGAAATCTCAAAAATATCATCCTTGAGATGTAAATTTAAAAAAAATATAGTAGAAAGAAAGTATGCTGGATTTTATGTAATTTAATATTTAGTTTTGTTGGGATACAGTACTGGCAATGTTTTTAATCTATAACTATGGCAAATTTTAATATGGTTACAGAGAGGTTACCAGTTTTTGTATGAAGACAGAGGATGCTGTTACTTCAATATTGTTTATTTATTGATTGTCTGATACTTTGAAGAATAGTACAGCAAATGTTCATGGTTTCAGAAGAGTTATTGGAAATATCTGAAGCCTGAGAACTAACTTATTGAGAGACACAAGAAGAATCTGGTGACATTAATCTTTGTAGAAATATAAGAAGAGCTCAATTTTGCACAATCTCTAGGAACTATAAAAGTAGAAAATTAGTACTAGAGGCTGTCTTAATGTAGCAGAAAGAAATGAGTTTCAAGTATGTTGAAAAGAGAAAGCTAGAAAAATTTGTATCAGAAATCAGGCATTTTCTTTTAACAGTGTGTGAACAAGCCTACCAGATGCTAGAGTAGATTTTTCATGCATCTGAATTGTTTAGTTCTAAATTACATGTGTTTCTAAATAATAAACATCACCTAAAAGAAAAACTGTAGGAAAAAATAAATACTTGATGAAATTCATTGCTTTGTATAGAACAGATACAATTGCCTTTCTTAGCTTAAAATATTAGTTTATGATCTTGAGTATGAAGAATCGTATTTTATATTTTTTAGGAATAACTGGGCATCTTTTGAATACTCATGAGCAGGTTTTGATTTCTTTTTTTAAGGCTACAGAAAGCAAATTCAGACTACCTTAACAGCTAAATGAATACCACATGCTGTCTTAGATCCTAAAACGTTTTCACTTCTGAAGAATAAACAATAAATGGGAATTAGCCTTAATTTTTTTTTTTTTTTTGAACTCTCTGTCATGTAGCTCTCTGTGTTCTTTGAACAAAGGGAATTCAGTGAGTTAGATTTCAAAAGAGCTCAAAGAAATGACATCTCGAAAAAATGGCCAAATAACTTGAAACTTCTCTCACTCTGTGTCTGTCTGTCTTCCTCTATCTCAAAATTACATGATGAGGGATGCTCGTGACACAGGTTTTTGAATAAATAGCCAAACTGTTACCTAGAAAACTGAGGTAATTCTGAACTTTAAGAAACTCTGTAGTGTTGAGATCCCAGGTTGAAAGACAAAATTGAGTGAAGTCATAGAAATTATGTCCATCCTTTGTCCAAAAAAATCAACTGTTGGATTTAGCAAAACAATCTTAGAGTAATTTCTGGTTGTCTTTAAACTTCTTTTCTTCTCTAAATTGAACACAAATCAGCCCTCTGGGATAGCTAATTTGATGGCTAGTTGAGTTTCTTTTAATTTTGCTCTTTTTAGCAAGAGCTCAGTCTTAACTACAAAACTGTGAAATGGCAAAAGTTTTAGCAAAGATACAGCATTTACATATTTAGTTAATATTTTCCCTACTATATTTACTAATTAATGAAACAAAATACACATTTTAGAGAAAAATATAGGATAATAAAGCCAGTTATTCTAAATATTTACTCATTGAAGAGTTAGAAAAATAATTATTATTGCTTATCTAACGAGCCCACAACTAGAAAATTCAAAGTCTTATTTACATTCATAGTAACTGGAGTTTGATTAGGAGCAAGGTTAAGTGTGAGAATGAAATACCCACAACTGTGCTTATATATGTTTTGCTATTATATGGCTGGACATGTTTTTAATTACCAAACCAGTAAAAGTGAACAACACTTGACATCCTGATAGCTGAACTCACCTAGTAACACAAGACATTTGAAAACCATTGACCAGCTGATTGAAGATCTGTCTTTATCACAGATGGATCATAAAAAAACCCCTAAGAAACAGCCATTCCCAAAGAATCCTAGAAACAATATGCCTAAAAATTCAAAAGCTCAAGGACTATTCTCAAAAGGCAATTTATTTAGTTTTATTTTTTTAAACCAGAAGTCAGCATTGTGATTTCTAACCATATTTAATTAATGGTTTATCTTATGTGTTGTTCATATCAGAATATACCCTATACTTTTGAAAGATTTCTGAGAGGGAGAATGTTGCATTTCAACTGCAGTCTGATTTGGCAGATACCAATCCAACAGTGGATATTTAATGTAAAATTTATGGACTTGAATTTTTTTTAAAAAAGATAGGTAAATACATTGCATAATCACTGAAATTAATTAACCCAACCAGAATTAAATAAAATTAATCAAGTAGTTGTATAGACTTTTTGGAGTCAGAATAATAGTACCATTATCTAATTGTGTTTTTGCAGATAATGAAGAGATAAATCTGCTTTTTAGGATTACAAATGAGAAATTTCTTTTACATATAAATTTAATAAATCTTTCCAAATCTTCTGTTCACTGAAAATAAAATACAAATCAAAATTAGAGACATGCTGAAAATTTGAAATCTGGAAATGGACCTATAATTTATGTTTGTTAAGTGATAGATAACTGACTCAGGACATCTGGTATAATGCACAATAATTTCTAATATAAAACATGAGCTTGTGATGTTGAAAAATCAATACAATGAAAAATCCTCCAGAGTTGAAGAATGTGAGTAGATCATACAGGAACAAAAAAGCTGAAGCTGCTAATATACTTGACCAAAATAAAAAAAAATAAGTCTGTTTTTTGAAATTGAAAACTAGACAAGACTTTGTAGTCACTGCATCTGGATGTAATAGATTCCCAGCAGAAACACAAAGTGGAACTTGCTCAGCTAGAACAGCAGATAACACAGCTTGAAAGAGACCTTAGAGATGCCAGGAACTTTATTGTCAAAAAGATCAGGTATGCTTTTGCTGTGAGAATGAGCAAAACAGCTACCTCTTCAGAAATCACATTGCAAATGTGAAGGAGCTGGGTGTGCACTGCCTCATACACATTTGTTATGAAATCTGTGGAAAAAATACTTTACCACTAATTTTGTAAGTACACATTTCTCTGGGTTTTGTTTCTAAATTCAAGATATGTTAGCGTTTGTGATAGCAATGCTGACAAAATGCATACTGATAAAAATAAAATGAGTACAGTAATATGACTTCTTCCATTATGTTTGTAGGTATTTTTATGAGTGCATTTGCCAGTTTTAACTGTAAAACCCATTCATAGATATTTTCAATGTCAGAAATCTATCTTGTCATACTTTTTCTTCTGATGAAATGTACATAGGAGTTTTATTTACTCTTTTCACTTTTCTCTGTGGATGCTTCCTGCACAAAAAAAATTCATAAGATGGAAAGGTTTGGGCTTTATTAATAGCATGATATCTCTATCAATAAAATGCACAATGAGCAGAAATTATTTCTATTTATTTGGGAACTTTGCCAAATATGTAACTTCAATTACCAGTGACAGAATTTAGGATACTCTATTTCTGTTGTTAATATTTTGGATTTTTTTTTTTACTAGTATACTCAAAACAATAAAAATTAACAAGCCTTTAATTTTCTATTTGGTTTATGAAAGAGATGTACAAGGTATAAGACATCTGCAGACAGCTTTGAAATCAACTAATGAGGAACTAGTGCTGATTAATTTCTAATCTTTTGTTAAACAAAAAGAACAACAAAAGGGAATTAACTTCCAAACAATCTTTTCCCTGTAATTAGAACCTTTTCATTGTTTACCAAATAAACAGAAAGAAATAGAAACATATTACTGTGGCAGGATATTATACCCTGTCTATTATGTTTTGCACACCTGAAAAAATATGTTAATACAAATAATTGTTGTCATGTTAGCATCACTGGTTTCAAGCTGTCTGAAACAATTTTACATTCTCAATAAGGAATATTTAACATTTGAACCAAAAACAGTACTGCACGAATAATTAAAGGCTTAAGTTAAATACATAGACAGTCATTTAAATTTAGATCTGCAATAACATTTACTATTATTCTCTAAGGCTTTGACTGTGCTTGACAGAAACAAAGTACTCTGGGATTAATTTCAAGAAATGGTGCCAACTGTGCGCAATTTGCTGTAATTAAGACATGAAAGAGTACTAAATATTCAGATTAAAAGAAGCATGATGGAGCATGATAGAGAATCAAGGTGTGGCATCAAGCCAATAAAGCACAGTCAGTCATGAATGCTCAATAGTGATTGATATGAAACTTATACCTATAAACTTGTAGCATGTACTTAACAACTGTGCAGATAAAAATTAAAATCGTGGTACTGTGTCTTAAGGAAAAGGGCTCTTCTAAATCCAAAGTCCAAAGTGTATATGACATTTTCAAACAATAACAAAACAGAGTGTAATAATGTTTTTTTTTTTTTTTTTTTTTTTAACACAAATAAGATGTTCAAACAATGAAAGAGGGGAAAAAAAGGTAGCATGGTAGTTTTTTCCCCTTTGGGATATCCCTATGCCTTGGGATATCCCTATGGCTACATCAACCTACAGCATTCGCCAGAGTGCCAAATGAAAGAGGTCTGTATCAGTTGGAACCAAGAGATTAAGTACCCCCCTCCTTTTTTTTTATTCATCAAACATTTTCCCTTTTTCTTTAAAGGAAAAGTATTCATTTAGATCAAACTGCATTTCCCATTTTTCTCTCAGAATTAGATGGAATATTTCTTCTTGCCTTTGAACTTATAAGTATTGATTAATGATGTATTTATTGTAATACTGAATCTTTTCTTCAACAGACTTTTCTAAATTAAAGTCCTTGTAACTTTTTGATCCTAGAGGAGATGTGGGTACTTGACCCAATTGCTAATGAGGTGCTGTATAATCTCATGTATCCTATAGCTCAAAATAGCAGGATGCAGTATAAAACGTACATCATAAAAGGCCCTCTTGGAATGCCTTTTGTCTTCACAGGCAATACGCAAAAGAGATGACCTTCTGAGAAAGTCGGAAGCCGATTTCCTGCGGGCAAGGGAAGGTATCAAAGCAAAAGTGGCTGAGGTGGAGCACCTTGCACCTTGACAGTGTGGTCAAGAAACTGAAAGCCAGTATCCAGGACATACAGAAAGAAAAGAATCAGACAGAGACAGCAACCACCATACTGAGAACTGAGATTCAGCAGCTAAATCAGTAACTGCAGGGTGTGCATAAGCAGTGCAGAAAGACAGGTAATAATGTACAAAAATAGTAATGTTACAGAAATATGAATTTTGTACAGTCTAATGGAATAGAATTTTCAATATGGGCATATGATTGTTGCAATCAAATGAATATAAAAGGTTCCCCATTCAGCTCTAGGGTAAATTTGCAGATACAGACTGTGACTTCATCAAAACAAAATAAACACAACTGGGTTTTTTTCAGTAGTTCTATTTCTGTCCTATAATCCTTGTATTGATTTGGTGAAATGTATTTCTGTGCCAGAAAACCTGTTCAGTCATTGGCAATGCAAAATTAAATGCAATTTAAACTTAACAAGTTTGATATAATTCTTAATATTTTTGGTGACTTTTAAAACTGATATGATTAATCCCTGTATAGATAAGTTAACAGATTTAGCAATAGTGCATTAATGCATACGGTATTTTTTTTCAGGAGAGTAGTTTACACAGAAGCAAAACAAGTTGCAAAAACAAGGAATCATTTCATTTTGGGCAATAAACTGCTTTAAAAAATTTTTGGTTGATACTTTTGGTTTTCACAGTGAACATGCGTGCTAGAACTAGTTTTCAAAATAAGCAAACACAACAAGGAAATTACATTATTAATATTTTGAAGTCACAGTATAGAAGAGCTTGAAATATACTACTTTTACCAAATAAAATATTAATGAAGTCATTTGGAACATAATAGACAGCCTGTGTCAACCCCTTAATTTTCTCTTCCACTATTCACAACATTGCCAGATACGTGTTTCTGGATAAAACCCCCTAGAGGTCTGCTGCAAATTCTTTTTCAATACAACCAGATCATTGCAGATAATTGTATTACACAGGGTATTGATCCAAAATCGTTGTGCACCGGAAACATCTGAAAAAACATGATTATAGCTTTCTGGTTATTGTTCGTACATCATATAAGCAGGCTTTTGTGTGAATCACCTGTAAGAAAGGCAAGGTGGAAACATCAGAGAAATTACCTCTTTACAAGAATCTATTGATCACTTTAAATCAAAGAAGTATGTTTGACATAAGATTACCTGCCAGTTTGAACATTAGGTACACTATGTTATAGCCTGGGGCAGTTGTAAGTCTGACAAAGGGATTGTAAATAAAGCATGCAGCTGCTAGCGCCTCTGGCTTGGGATCAACCAAGGCTCAAGTCCAAGGCATAGGTAAACTTAAAATAATTTAACCCTTTTTTACCAGGACACACTGTGAGTTAAACCTGATTATTAGAAGTAGTGATTAAATCACCTCTTGTATGTTTAATTAGCTATGCAATTACAAAAAATACGTTGTTGGATCTGTTTACAAATCAAAGCAGATACAAATAAAATAAATTTTGGAAGATTAGTCTGTCTCCACACAACAGATCACAGCTCTAAACTACTTCTAAGAACTTCTAAAGCACTGTTAAGGATCTGCTTCTGGACAATACATACAATGCTATTTCACAAAATTGACAGGAACTTAATCAGTTCTAAAATTCAAATAAAACTAGTTTTTAATATAAAGGATTGTCTTCTGGAAAAACAATTAAACAGATCAACAACTGGAAAACTTTTAATGGCAGAGGTTTATATTACATGTGAAATATTTACCCTTTTGATTTCAAACCCCAATCGAATACTTGGAGCCCAAAGATAAATAAGATTACTCAAATAAGCAGTCATATTAGTTCCAGTGAGACAATCTACCACACTAAAGTTATTTAAAAAATTATTGCAAAAATGAGTCCAAAATGCACTAAAAAAGATTTTTTTAATATATATTATAATTCTTATTGAATGATGACAACTTACATTTGACTTTACCAGTACTGCTCAATTTTAGATATGGAAGCAAAGTTGGTTATACATTGTTTTTTAAGCTGTACATTTTTTTAAACATGCGTTGACACTAATAACTGTTTAACTCATTAGTTCACAAAGATTCATATTTGTTTGATATTCAGTAAGGATGAGCTCTGGGTGATATCTACTGCT
The DNA here is from genome assembly GCF_031753505.1 of Anomalospiza imberbis. Lineage (NCBI taxonomy): Eukaryota > Metazoa > Chordata > Aves > Passeriformes > Viduidae > Anomalospiza > Anomalospiza imberbis. The sequence continues at coordinate 30,424,022 of NC_089681.1, read as the reverse complement.
TGTTAAACATTTAGCTGTTAACGTTAGCTGTGTACCTTTCTGGGGCAAAAATTTAAATTTAAACAGTTTATATATAGTACTTTTACTCATGGAAATGGTGGCTGTTGCTGTGTTTTGTGAGAAGTCGGGTTATGTTACTGTCAATTAGAAAATAACAAAGCAATTTCTTATATAAGGAAATTGATTTTCTGAATATTCAGAATTCATAAAGGAAGATATGATAGCTGAATTTAGATCCTGTGCATATGGTGAATGTTGTCCGACATTAAAGACAATAAATGCAGAATGATGTTAACAGAGCACAAATGTTTTTCTTTAAGGGATTCTTTCAATCTAAACCTGGAAAATACTGTTTTCTGACTTCATTGAAGTCAGTACTTTCCTTCTTTAATATTATATTATGGCACATTGAAAACAGGGGTTTTAATCTATGATCACATAAATGCCTCTTTTATTATACTTATTGAACTACTATCACTAAAGATTCCTAATTTCTTTTATTTTTATGATGTCAAATTTCAAAATAATTTGAATACTGCATAATAAAGGAATTGCGTGTTATAAAATGCTTGTTGTGAAGCACTTGTTTTAATGCTTAATTTTATTCCCCAATATCCTAGACCTGTTCACTACATGTGTCTATATGTCTAAAGCCATATATTTATGAAAGAGTATAAAAACAAATACATGAGTGTGGATTTGTGTCTGTGCAGGAACACATGCACCTGCAAACTTACACAAACTCATGTGTGCACATACTAAGAGCTAAATATTTAAATTAAAGGCTATATATATATATATATCGTTTAGGAAAATGGTCAACAAAGAACAAAGGAAAAATGTCTTTGTCTTAAATCACTTATTTTTCTGAGAGCTGGCAGTGCACGACTATGGTTTCTTTTGGTCTAAGGAAAGATTGCCATCTATTGGATGACCTTGGAAAAGAACGGGTTTTTACTATGCATGTGCTCTGTAATTCATGAAAAAATATAATGAAATGGAAGACTTCAAGCTTAAATTGTACATGTTACAATTGTTAAATGTTATAAAAGCTGCTTTATTTTCAAAACTGTGATTTTGAATTCCAGATTGACTTATGCTGAAAAATACAAAGGCAATAGGTGTTTGCTTCAGAAGGAACGAAATACTGGATGTGCATGTATACAGTAAGCACTGATAGTAGTTTAACTGTTTGCAGAATATTGAATCCAAGTTTCTTTAAGTTTACTGTAATACAATGAAAGAGACTTAAGCCAGCACTTAATAGATTTATAATATATTTTCCTCTCAAGATTTGGGAATGGAATGATGCTCTTCTCCTGAAAACAGTATTTGCCCAGCTCTTACTGAGGGTTGCACTGCATTGCATTTAAAACAAAAATATCGCTCTGCTTGAGCTTAACTGCAAAGCTTTCTTCTTTTTTTTTTTTTTTTTTTTAACTTACAGGCAAAGAACTTGCCAGTCAAGATGAAAAACTTCTTCTAATGGAATCCAGCTTGAAAGCAACTCAAGAGCAGCTAAGTGAGCAAATAGCAGAAATTGTTCGCCAAGATCAGAACAGTAGAAAATCACACACCAAGAGCTGAAGACCCTGAGAAAACACATTCTAACTTCTGAAGAAGAAATTAGTGATTACAAGTGAGTTACTTATTTTTTGGTATTTGAGAAACAAAAGACATTAAAGTCAGCAGTAAATCCTTGTAATATGTACTGTATTAATCGTTTCTCTCAGGTACAATGTAGTGTAAATATGTTCTGTAACTCTATTGAATAAACTATTAAATCTAAATGATTGATTAATGTATGTTTTAAAATATATCCTGCACTTAAAAAAATGTGTGTTGAAAAGTACTATTAGTAAGAGTCTGGTTTATTTTTAAAATTAATATTCTGTAGTGTTGAAGTAGAATAGTGTGTGTAATTGTTTATTACCTATCTGTTAATGGTATTCTCATCTTCCTCTTTTTAGAGACCAAAGGTTACATATGGGTCTTATTGTCTTTCATCTTTTTGTTAGAGAAGCTGCCTCTTAGCAAGAGGCTACCAAATTAAAGAAAATTTGGTGTTTGAACTTTTAGTCACAATAGCAAGGCATATATGAAGTTGTTAACATAAAGGAAAAAATACAAACTGTATATTTTAAAGAGTTTACACTGAAAAAAGTAATTTTGTTCTAACCAGTCAAATTTAGTATCTATTAGATTGAAGGCTAACTCTTAGGATTTTATCAAAAAGTAACAATGTTCAGAAATTAGATTTTATAATTTAGCTTAATTAAACTATATTTTATATCGAACCAAAAAGTGATTCATTTTTTAGAGTTCTTGAGATTCAGACTATGCTAAAAATTACTCACTTAGTTGATGCTTTTTTCATGCATTCTCTTCCTTTTAAAGTTATGTTGCATTAAGCAATCCCTATATATACAGACTGAATTTCAAGCCATTTCTTAATATCATAGAGCATGATGAACACTTTATACAAGATAATTTGGCTGCAGAAAGAAAGTCTGTTCATTTGTAGGTGGATTGAACATTTAGAGCTAAATGTTTTATACCAGATTTGTAGCAAGCATAAAATATTACCTCAGCAAATGTTCTCTGAGGAAGACTTGCTAAATTCAGATGCAACAAACATCACGTATCTAAAGCAAAATATTATATACACTTAGTGTAAATTACTTTTAGACTGGAATTTCATCCGTTCTTCAGCTCAAATGTTTTAAGTTAATATTTATGCTGGAGACTGGGAAAAGCTTCATGGAAGAAACACTGTCTTCAGTAATGTGTCTTCATTTCTTTAAATAAAATAGCGTGGTGGTTTTCAACCTGTAGTTATATCTCTAAAGACATTACTAGTACTTCTCTAGGGAAAACACTGTCACTGATTTACTTTCCTAACAGAGCTTGAATCTTTTGCCACCGTGGGTTTTCTTAACCATTTGAAGTAATTCGTCAGTTTACAAAATGCAATGTTATGCCTAATCTGGTAGATAGTTCTTTTTAAATAAAAAGGATACAAACTTCTAGGACTACTGATTGTGGTAACTTAGTGTGGGATGGGGGGGAAGGAGGGGAAAGTGGAACTGAAACTCCCAGTTGTAGCTGATTGATTGTGTCATGAAATATAGCTTTTGAGAGGGCAGGAATTTTGCAAAAGTTCACTGAAATGAGTTACACTAAGGTTGAAATAGAAGGCCAAGTGATATCATTAATAGATTTTTCAGAAGGACTTTTTAATAGATTTTTTATACTTTATATGAACAAATAAAACTTGAATGAATCTCTTCACATGCAAAAATTATTAACAAATGTCTGTTCTTTGTCTGTTCTGTTTTCTACACTTGCTCAGTGACTTTGAAAGCTTTTTACTTCAGCACATGAACATAATAAACTTTGAATACAGAAAACCTTTTCTTAGCTCTATAGATTATCAAAATTATTTTTTATTTAATCTTATATAAAATTTTGACTTTAATTTTTGATACCATTGCTTTTTAAAAGTACTCTGATGCATTACTGCAGGATTACAGTAGCCAAATTATTTGTTGAATCTGAAAAATTAATACTGCAAATTCAAAACAATAGGTTTAGTAAAGTGGAACTGATAAATCTAAGAAATTAACAAGTCATTTAAATATTGAAATTTCCCTTTAAAACAACACACTGTGTACCTGAAAACAGTAATGCTGTGCAAGCCAGTGTCTGCTCTGTTCTGTTCCTTGGGAAACAGAAAGAACAATGGATCTCTGTCCCCCGGGTATTTTGGGACAGGGAATGTCATAAGGGTTATATTTAGTCACTAGGAAAGGTGTACTACATGTATCATAAAGTAACATCCCTTTGGTGCTGACTTATTCAAAGTCATACAGTCCTGGACTTTTCTTACCTTCCTCCTTAGTGAATCTCACAAATGCAGCTGGTATCAAGGCGAGAGCACAGGGCCATACAAAGAAAAATACAGCACAGCATAGATTGGTCTCTTAAAACTACACCTAGTCCTGAGATTCTGCTATAGCTGTTGTGTGACCTTTGAGGGGAAAGGTTCATTTCTGTATGCTTTTTTTAACTTCTTGAGAAGTCCTTGTTATAAGTTATTTTACATGGAAGTGGTGAAAAAAGGTAATGATTGACTAGGATTTAAAAACAATAAGCAACCCTTATATTCATTAATTAACCAGAATAAAAACATATCTTTTTAAAACAGAGCAAAAACATTTTCTGCTAATTTCACAGGGTGCCCCAAATACACTTATTTCATAGGGAAGCAACTGAAAGTTTTTAGAAATCAAAGGCTTTGTTTGTTGTATACTTATCCTGGATGAAATAAACCTGAGGTAACACAACCCCAGATCCACTCCCCAACCCTCCACCCTACTTGCCTCCCCCCAGTATAAGCCTGTTACACCTGAAAGATTTGTTTGGAATGTCCAGTGGGAACCTGGAAATCGTAATAATTTGTAGTATCGATTGTGTGAAGCTATGCAGCTGGGGCCTCTAGTGAATAGACAGGAATAGACATTTTATTGATTAACTTTTACAGTCATATTTTCAGGACTCTGCTGCAACATAATTTTCACTTCCCAGCTTTGTGCTGCTGCATCATGAAACTTGGATTCTTCTCTCTTAACATTTACCCACCTGAGAGAAATAGTACAGACTTCTCTTTTTTTAGCTATGCTCTGTAGAAAAGCATAATATTTGGTGTAGTGAATTCTTTTAAATTTCCCTTCTGCTGTTACAATAAAATGAAAAATCTTCACAAGTGATGTTAGTAAGTATTGAACAAGTTGCACATCCTCTCTAACACCCTGTTAAATGCTATTTGTTACATCTTCTAGTAATTCTATTTCTCCTTTGCATTTTCATTCTTATTTTTTAAATGGATAAGTTTCTGGCAAAAGCAACCCTCCTCTTTACATCCACAAATTCCAGAACTGCTTAAAAGGAAAACCAGAACAGCCCCATAATGAAATCTATGCTTTTATTACTTAGTGAAATTTTAAAAGGGGAAGACAAAATGTTCACTTGAAAATCTGAAAGGAATTATCAGAAAAATCTGATTCATTTTCAGGAGTGTCATCCTGCATTAACTAAAATTGCTTATAAGATTACTGAGAGGACCAGATTTCAGTACAGTTGCTAATAATTTTTTAAAAAATCTGTGGATGTACTAAAGTCTTATTCAAACAAATTTCAAAAAACTTTTCATTTCTGTTACTACTAATTCCCAGAAAAGAACAAAAATGGCATTGTGCCATTGTGAAAAGAACTGTTGCATATTTGCTGGTTTCTTTAGTATGGATTACTTTGTACATTAGATTCCTAAGCCATTTCTCTTTCATGCACTTAGAAAATTACCAGTGAAAATCCTCATCCATTTTATTTATTTAGTGGCTGTTTATTATTAGTTATTTTATGCACTTACTTTCATGTGAACCATGTTTTTAACATAAGTTTAATAATGCCTTGTAGGCTAAATGTTCACCACCCCATCATCACTGGTCCTAATATGATTTAAACATCTGTCATCCCACTATTTTCTCTATGCTGTGTTGCTATTAAAATCCTCTAATTATAGCAATGCTTAAGATATTCGTGGTCATGTTTCCTTTTGTCCTTCCCCTCTCATCAGAGACATGATGGTGTGCACCATATGGAGCTACAACTGAGGCAGAAGATCTCCCATCCATGAAAAAAGGTTCACTATGTTTGTCATTGTCAAACTTATGACTGAATAATTCCTGTTTTGTTTAAAAGAATTAGGAAAAGTGTGGAGGACTCAAAGGTAAGAATAACACCATCAAAGAAAGAGGGTAAGTAGCAACTTTCTCAAGACCTCAGTGTCCACTGGTCCTGGAATAAGTAGAAATTGTCTCAATCAGGTGAAGAACTAGAAAATTTGAAGCGTGTAAATTTCTTCCTGTGCATGGAAAATTAATGTATTATTTAGCAAACTGATTAATAGTAGTATCAGATTTTAATGGCATCCTAGGCTCCAATCTTTCAAACATATGTGAATGCAAGTTCACAGTTTTGTGAAACCAATTACCCCATAATCTTGTGAAAAACTGTTCACAAGCTTGCAAGATTGAAGACAAAAACTTTTTAAAGGATCATTTATGATTTTGTTTTGTAGTTGTGACATTTTATTATAAAAGTAGTGAATTATGATATAAGGATAACAGGAAATCTCTGAAACATCTGACTGTATTTTAATTTAGATTAATTTAATGGAAATCCAAATTAGTGTTGTGTGTGTGATTTATTTAAAGAACAGGGAAATAGTATTCCATCTTCTGAACCTTTGTGGAAAAATTAAATAAGATCAAAGTAGTATTTCAGTAAGTTTTAAATGTTCTAGGTAGATAGTCCTAAATGCTTAGGACTCCATGCATAGCATGTTTACTGAATTTCTAGGTTCTCTATTTAGTTTCTTTCTCGTTTTCTATTTTGACATATCCATGCTAAGGCTTCTTACAGTTGTGGTAAACTCTTCATTATGAATTAGGCAAGGTAAATTTTAAAACTTTTAAGAAGTAAAAAACTTGAAATATTTTAAATATTTATTAAATAAGTTAGATGCAAAATATAACAAAGTGTTTCTTAGAGCATTTTTTTTACCCTGCACAAATTCAGGACTAATTATAGTTCCCAGTTTTAATCAGAGAATTCTAAGGTTTATTGTGGCATAGCTGAAGGCTGCTTGACTCCATTACTTTATCTTTTTCTCTAAGGTAATTGCAAATCTGATGTATTTTAATAAGCTTGTGTCATTTAGTTTGATTTTTAATTTCTAACTATTACTGGAAAAAGCAAGACATTAAGTAAACAAAAAATTGTGTTTATTGACTTTCACATTATGTATGGCACAAATATTAAAAAAAAAAAAAATTATTATCTGTTCAAGTATAGGATATGATCATATACATTTGTGTCTTCCCAGACACTATAGTTATGACTGAGAAAAGCTGAATTGATTGCAATGGAAATCTACCTGACAGTAAATATTTGCAGCGGCAGACAAAATTATTTAAGAAAAGAGAATATAAAATTAAGAAAGACAGATGGACTCATAAGAGTGAAATACAAATAGTCTGAATCAGGATTGATTTCAACATAATGTGGTAGAGGAATCCCCACTTATTGATCAACTTTAAAGCCCATGCACAGCACTTAAAAAGATAAAGTAAGCAAGGTCAGATAATCAAAGCATTTAAATAGTAAAAACAGCAACTGCCACTGTAGACTGCTAAAATAAATCCATAATACAAATTGCTTTAGCAAAAAGTGGATGAGCAGCTGATCTTCCTATTGAACTTTTATACTGTTCAGTGACCACACTGGGGAGAGGATTGGAAGAAATGCCTTGAAGATCAATATTGAGTGAGAGGTAGCAGGGATTCATTCTGAACATGAAAGAATTACAAGTATGAGAGTAGAGATCCTGAGGAAATGTCACCAAGAAAGGACCGTTCTTTTAAAATATCACACATATTATATGAACATAGTATTAGTTGATATCCTGTTATGATCTTTGAGCATTCAAAGCTTAATAAGTCAGAAATTTACTTATTGAAAACCACAGAAATACGACTAATGATTTTAATGAAATTATCTCTAAGAATTCAGTAACCTCTGTCTTCAAAACAAGGGGAATTTTAATCTTCTTAATTAGTATGGTGCTCAGTTGAGGCTGCTGCTTTCCAGCCATATGTATGTCAAGTTTTTGCTGAATAGGAATGATGAACCAGAATACTGTATTTTTTCTCTTTTTTGGTTTTTTTCGAAGATCAACATGCGCCTGTAATTAACATGTTTAATGTAAGTGCTATTTCTTCAGATCTATTTGAAATATTATTTTTGCATACATTTTAATTATTCTGTGGAAACTACAATGCTCTAATGCAAGTGTTTCAAATTTCAGGTTTTCCTCAACCTGTATAGGGTTTTCATTTTAAAATAGGTGTTAAAGATATATTTTATTTATACATTAATTTTTTCAGCACTATTAAAAAAGAATTTGTGAGAAAGAAATACTAGAGGTGGAAGTACTACAGTAGCTCATTGTTTCAAATGTTGTTTACATTTGCTGTTTTATTATATCATTGTATGAGAAACACTGCATTTTCATGGATATATTACCCTTTTAAAATGAAGAATCCATCTTTTTCTTTATTTTTGACTGCAATCGTCCTTTACTTTCAGGCTCATTATCCTACCTATAAAATGGTGTTATTGTTGGAAATTAATAATTCAAGGTGTGACAGTATTTGTATTTTAAACAATAAAAAAGAACACTAAAACTAGAGTGTTTCAAGGATATAGAAATTATATTAAAAAAGAAAAAAAGTAAAGTGAGCATTTGTATTCTCTTTGAGAATCTTTTTTGACAAAATACTTTAGAGTAACTGATTCCCAAAATCACAAACTTTGTTTGCCGTGGTATCTGTACCATGCACCCTCTTGTAATGCATAATTATTTACAACTACTATTGGCTCAATTTTTGCTGTATGAATTGCTGATTACAGCAATTTCAGTGGTAAAATTGTGAAAAACCATATTCATAGTTGTCAAAGAAAGGTCAGCTTATTTGCATTCATTAGGAACTTGGAGGGCCATACAACATGCTTTTCCTCTGGGATTCTTACAGCTATTGATTTGTATACAGCTGTAGGAAAAATTAGTTGGAATTATATTTCACTTACCACTGGAGGCTGTATATTAACAACAATGGAGTTCTACATAAAAAAAAAAATTAGAACCAGCAAATTAAATAATGGTCATTTTTAAAAATTAAAATTGTTATACTTAAATTTTAAAAAATAATCTCTTTTGTATAGCTGGAGGAAATCTTTTAGTGAACTTTTGTTAATTCTCACAGTACTTTTATTCGCACAAAAATGCATAGGCACATATATTATTGTGACATAAACTATTCAAAACTTCCCATTTAGTAGTGGTCTTTATAGATGCTTATAAACCAAGAAAATATTTAATCATATGCTTAGCCTTCCTTATATAGTGAATTTTTCTTTTATAACTGTATAATTACTAACCCCAAAATGTAATTTAAAAATACACATAATCCTTTCCTAAAAAATAATCTTACATTTGTACTCTACTCATTAAAGTCCTTTCAAGACCAAGAGCTATGTAAAATCATAAGGAAATGTTATAGCCATCCTTGACTGCTATCTCTTTAGGAATAAAAAAATATGGCTAATGTCTTCAAAAAATGTCTACATGAGTAACATGCCCACAATGTGAGGTCAGGTAAAGCATGTTGTCAAACTGTGACAAAACTTTGTCTAAATGGAGAGAACTTCAGATTTACAGATAGCAATGATGCTCAGGTGGTATGCATTTGAAACCTTGTTTGTATTACATTGATAAATACTGTACATGATTAGTGCATATTTCTGTGAACTTTTAACACTTTAAATGGATTAGAATGTCTTATTTTGATCATATCCATATTGTTCATTAAGATAAGATTAGGTCCTTAAAAAATGTTTGGCTTGTTTCCATTGCACTCAAAAATGTTTAAAGTAGAAAGTATAGAATACAGTTTTCCATAGTGTGCATATATAACACATGTTTGAGATTAATCAAATCATGGTCACCTCTAATTAACAGCAGGGAGCAATTCCAACATGGGACAGGGCCAGATGACTAAGAAATGAAGCCTATATTTAAAAGATGCAGCACACTAAGAAAAGAAAAATAGGTTATGACTTATGACTTAAAAATACTGCAAAGTTTTTAAACCTGTGGTTCTGTGCATGTGGTTTAAACATTTTATTTTGCTTTTTTTTTTTAGCTGGGCCAAAATTTTTCAGAACCCTACAGTTTTGTAGGTAAATACAGTTTTCTTTCTAAGTTAATTCTTTCCATTAGTCATAATTAATAGATTAAAAAAACCCTGACCTTTGCAACTTCAGATGAGCAGCTTTTTTTTTTTCAAATTCTAAAAATGCCTGATTTGTATGCCAAAATTCTGTCATTTACCATGATGCTTGCTTAGCACCACAGAAAAAGCAATGATCAAGGACATACATTGAAGTAAGTTAAATATTTCCTCCTGTGTTTTTTTGTTTGTTTGTTTGTTTGTTTTTGTTTTGGTTTGGTTTTTTGCTTTTTTTTAATAGGAAGTTTTATAGCTGATGAAGAAGAAAACTCTAGGAAAAGAAATGCTAATTTGTGATTAAGACAGCTGGAGGCTTAGACACTTTCCTGTCCTTACCTTCAGACATAGTGAAAATACTACCTCCAAACTTTTCTGAATATCCAGTGTGAGATGCTGCTGTCTGATCTGTGGCAGACTGAACTTTGCCAAGAACTACTGCAGACAATGTTAATTTGCTTTGAACAGGTAAAGTTCTTTAAAAAGAAGCATTAACAAAAGATATGAGAAAACAATGTTCAGTTGTGGCCTGTCTCTGACTGGAGTTTGTGTCAAGGTCATCATTCTCATTGCAGTGTAGGACAATAGCTCCTGAGCACATACATGTTTTTCTGTCTCTGAGTGATTCAATAACGGCTAAACTTGCCTATGAAAAGAGGGAAATTCTACAAGAAAGACTAGAGAGCAATTCCTTTTAGATCAACATGGAATAATGTTAGTTCGAACTGTTAGTTCAAAATAAAAGAAAAGTTAATCTCTGTTCTCATATATCCCAAATGAGAGCTCTGATAGAAAGCATTTCACATTTTATTTTTGCTTAATGTGAGACTCCTTATCTCCTTTTACCCCATGCTCCCAAATCCGTTTACTTCAGCTGCCAATGTATAAAATGATGATAGAGATGAATTCTCATATCATGGATGCTGATATTTATGAAACACTCAGACACCATTGGGTTGAAAATCAGTGGCTTTATTTCTGTTGTCTGTTCTGTTGTGTCACAACGTGAGCTGTGTTTCTCAGTTTAAGTCATGTAAGTTTCTGTATAGAGACATTATCTGTAGGCTGCAGATTCAGAATTCACCATTGAATAGACTAGAAGTTTGTTCCAGGATCTTGTTTTAGACTTAATTATTTTGTGCAGTGTCCATAATTAAAAAAAAAAAAAAAAATTACATGAGTATTAATTTGTAGGTTTTGGAAATTCGGATAGAGCGAAAGATATTTTTTCATCCATATCAGCACTTGAATATTGTACTTTATACACTAAAAGATAAATGATAAGAAATGATAAGAAATCACAATATTTAAGCATTTGCCTGCTAAGTGATAAAAGATAACATACAAGCTGGATGATAGGGGGAGAGGAAGGGGTATTATCAAATGATAAATCTAAAAACATGTAAATATGCTTACACAGGTTGGACAGAAATTGTTGCACTTGGCAACATTAATTCTGATGTATTGAGAATGATGAATATTTGAATTTGCCACAGTAATATTTTTTTAAAGTAAAATCAGAATTGGAGCCTGCTTCCAAGTCAAAGAGATTTCAAGAGGCACCCAACTTGAAAGTAAAATTGGATTCACCTATTTTATATGGATATTTTTCAGAAGGAACACCTGTGAAGGGGTTCCTTGCTCGGTGTGCTGTATTTTCTGACTTAATCAGATCAGACAAAGATTTGGCAAACAGTGTCTCTAGCGGGGAAGCAACAGGATAGCAAAAAACCCCAGGATATGTAAGGGCCATAGTACAGCACTGATCTTCTCCAAGACACGAGAACTTTTCAGCAGAATGGATGTAGAACTTAGACAGATGATAGCTCACTCTCTCTGCATGCACATTCTCTCATATATTTATTTGTTAATGTCTTTCTTAGAAATATAATTTTCATGTACATGTTTCAAGATAATTTGACCTTGAGCAAAAACCCAGCAAGACAAATTTCAATCCAAACAGAGGAAGCTGGGAAAAGCTCTAGGAAACTCAAAACCATGTCTAATAATGGAAAATTTGGTGGTAGGTGGAAGAATGATAAACAACTGTAATGGCACCCTGGCAATCAATGAAGCTACAAAAACTGGGTGTTTTTTAAATGGCATCAGCTTGCTGAAACTGGTGAGTGTGCAAAGGATTTTTTGCATATTGACATCAAATGAAATTGAAAATAACAAATTCTAATGAATAAATTTAACCTTGAGGTAAACATAATACTGCCTTACCTATAATTTTCAGAATTGTATATTAGGCGTTCAAGGATAAACACCATCAATATCATGCAAAAATTCAAAACAATTTTTTAAATCTAGGAAATAATCTTGTTCTTTTCTTTTGATTTTTTTTCACAGTTGTAGTCAGAGATTTATAAGGAATTTAATTTGACTTTAATTTGTCATCTATTGCTGCCTTCATTATAATCTACAACAGCCAAGACCTTCTAGAACCAAGAGGAGGGTTGAGAGAGTGCCATAGTTCTGTTTGATTTAACCTTTGATTTTAAGTTAATTTATTTATATTAATTTGGAATTCCCTTTCAGATGGATATTTCAGTTGTCAAAATTCATAATGGCAATAAACATTCTCTTTCTAAATCTGGTAACCCTTAAGATTGCATGAGAGCCCTTCTTAAGGCTAAAGGAAATTTAGGCCTGCAAAAAAACACTTGAATGTTTTGAAACTTTTATCATTGGATGTGACAATACTAAATCCATCCTTTGAATTATAGATTTTTCACCAGACTTGAGTGTTCTCTTGTAGATTGTAGTGTTGACTATTGTTAATTGTAGCCCACTCGATTCCTATCAAAAATGAATAGAATTTGTCTGAGTGGCTTGGTTGATTTTGTTTTGGTTTGGTGGGGTGTTTGTTTGTTTGTTTGTTTGTTTGTCTGCAGCTGTTGTGGCCCAGTTCACTTGGGAAGGGTGAAGTTTGCTTGATTTACTCTGAGGGGCGCACAGGAAAAATAACAAAATTCTTGGGAGCTTCAGTATCAAACTTTTACTTCCAAACTTTAGAACATTTAACGTAAAACAAAGTACTTGGCAAATTTTAAAATATAGTCATTTTAGTTAGACAAGCAATAATAAAAAGCATAAAATTATTTGAGAAAATGCATAAAAGAAAAGGAAAAAAAGTGAAAGAAATTATAAGATTATAAAGGTATAAAATCACCACATGTGGATCCAGAAATGAGATCTGATTGTTGAAACTTTGAGGTCTCTTTGTCAAAGCGATATTGCAGTCTTGATCCACCAGGGGTGGGGGAAGCCTTCAGTTTGGAGTGAGAAAAATAGTGGCATTATTTAATACCTAATGTTATTCCTGGATGAAAAAAAAAAATTACAAATTTTAAAGAATGCATGAACAATGACTGTGTTGATAACATCTAACTCTTATTTAGAAATTTACATTCAGAGATGTTTTATTTTGCTAAGGATGTGCAATTTAACTCAATTTTCCAAAGAACACTAGGATTTTGTATAGATGCAATTGTATTTATGTATTTATTGGGGAATGAAACTGATTTTTATAGATTAGGACTTTGGAGCACAAGATAGTGAAGTGTCTTTTCTTAGGTATCAGCAAAGGTAAAAAGAACAATACCATTTGAATAAAGGAACCTGAAAAAGACAAATTATAACAGCAAATGAGCATGGGAACTCACAGGAGCCACCCATTGTACAGAAAGTCTCTGTATGAACTGAGAGTCCATGGGAAAAAAGGTAGTGCCTTTTTTTAAATTTTCTTTTTGTAAGAAAGGGAACAGGCTACTCGGTGTTTATTAAAAGGGAAAGAACACATGCAATCTGACAATATTTGCATTCTGTTTTACTCAACTGTGGTTTTATTGTCCACTATGGAGGTCTGGATTAAATTCATTTTCCATTGATAAAGCCATGTAAACGCTAGAAAACTAGTTTTCTCTGCCCCCCATTCTCCTGCATATGAATTTATATAGAGATATGTCTTTTTTGCTTGTTTACTTATTTTTACTTTTGACTTGACACAACTGTGTAAAAATAGTGTAGTATTTATACTTTTCATTCCTGTAATTAATACACAAGAAAAAAAAAGCATTGAGATAAGTGGAACAGTATAAAATGTTGGCTTAAATGGGATACTTTTAGAAAAAGAAATATTTTGCAAGAATGAAAGACTTTCCATCTAAATTATACCATGTGCTCTAAACTGGTTTAAGCTTTAAAAAGCATGAAAATCACAGAAAAACTGGAAGAAGGGTTTGGCTGGACACAAGAAAAACTCTGCTATGTGCAGGAGGAGCTTTTAGAAGAGCAGTGTCAGGTGAGAATTCTTCAGCTGGACTAGGGCGCAGTGAAAAAACTGATAAAATACTATAGTACTCAGATAATAGCCTTGGTACAATATATGAAATTGAAGCTTAATATTTGAAGTAATGTAAATGAATGTTCCTATCTTATTATTCCACTAGAAAAGGAAATATTATTTAAATAATATTACCTGTAAAATTCACTTTCAGCACAAAATAGTTATTACTGAAAATATTTAGGCAACATAAAAGAAAATTACTTCTTTTAAAACTCTTGTTGGTGGGATTCATCTTGTCTAACTTTAGGTTGCCACTTTAGGTGAAAGTACAGAAGGGAGGTCCCTAAGTTTCCGTTATGGTTGTTGGAGACTTAATCAATTCAGAGAGTGGAATCAAGAGCTGAGCAAACATCGAGCCAGTCAAGTATTAAAAAAGTGTGTTTTCTGACTAGTCTAAAAAAAGTCTTCAGAAAAAGATTCAACCAGGCCTCCACTCAATGCAATGGAAGAATATGTATGAAGTCACACATAATCAACTAAATGCAGATGTAAAAAATTAATGATCTGGTGAGTTTCCTTTTCCCAATAATTCATTAAATGCTACAAATTATTTTATTTATTTGTTTGTTTGTTATTATTAAATGTTTCACAGTCATTAATACAGGTCATTGCTCTGAAAAATAATAGATAAATACAAGGATTTAAAAGGGAGTGATTTATGACAGAGGAAAAAAAAATGAAATAATAATAATCCTGTGTCTCTGTCTTTTATATTTTATATTTAGGGTCATTTTTTCTCTTGTATTTGTGTTTGGTTGGTTGTTGGCAGTGGATTTTTTTTTTAATAGGAAAAAAAGGATGAGCAAATGTGAGACATGAGAAAGTGGGCAAATAGAAAAAATAGTGGAATGACTAATACTCTTTTCCACCTTACTGTTACCATACCAAATACATGTAGATTGATTATTTGCTGTATTATTTCACTAAAGAAGTGAAATTCTGGAGCTTGACTGAATTTTGAACAGAAAGAATATATTAATGTTTATTTAACTGAAATTTGTTGCCACCTGTGTACCAGATGGTTGCAAAATATTTCCACTGAAAATATTTAAACATTTGGAGGCAAAACATAAAAGATAACAGGTTGGGTAAACAAAATATATTTTATTTTTTGAAGGTTTCACTACGTGCAATTGCAGTGGAAATGGTAGTTAAAGAATTACTACACAAAATTTAGACTAATTTTTTCACTTTTTAAATTTTTTTTGCATTACCAGTGTTTGTGATGTATAACCCATCAAGGTACTAAAAAAATTAAAATACAGGAAATTTGTAGTCATTTTCTGTAACGGTGCATTTCAGGGGGGGCCCCCCAAGGCTGTGAGTTCGCTGGTGGCAGCAGGCAGGCAAGGAGACTCCACACGGCTTCTGAGGGTGCTCATTAGATGAGGTTTATTGGGGGTCCTACCCCCGGGAGGCAGCATGGTTTCTGAGGGGGAGGGGGAAAGGGGAGTGAGAGGGGAAAGGGGAGGGGGAGAGAGGAGCTGAGAGAGCACCGGCCAGGAGAGCTGGGGAAGAGAGAGCGAACCATCCCCCAGGCACACTGAACAGGGAGATTCAAAGTGGGTGCAGAATAAGATTGGGCCAATGGGATTACAGACACAGGATACTGCAGAGGAGGATCACAGGCTGGGAATAAACCATACATTTTCAAGGGGTGAGACAGAGCATACCATTTAACTAAAATATAACACCACAGTTTACTTGAGCAAGTATTTCATAATAAGGCGATTTGAGAGAAAAGAAAGATTTAATGAAGAGGTAAATATGCAATGAAAATTCAAATCAAGCAAGTGAAATAGTTAATCATGCTAACACTTGGATTATCAATGTATCATCATGCTAATATTTTATGTATGTGGATAGAGGTAGATTGCCACTGGCAGCAACTGGTGCCATTAAGCTTCCAAATTAGTCAGTTCTCCAGCTAAGTAGCTTGGGAAGGTATGCTGAAGGTTTCATCTTTCTAAAGACTGTATTTATTATCTTTACTTATGTAAAGAGTTCATTAGAAAGATTTTTACATTGAAATATGGTAACTTTTTAGCCTCCTTTAATGCAGTCACGCGTCTTTAACTACCAGACATAAAACTGCTTAATCTGTGGATATTAATGGATTCATATGTCATAAAGCCAGAAGAAACAGTGTAATCAAGTCTCATATGTGACACTATACAGGCCATAGGACTTCAGTGAATTAAGTGGGACATCATGTCTAAGTAAATGTGACTGAAATGGAGCATATTAAAATACAGCATACCTTTTTTTAATACATTCTTGATTTTAAAAAGCCACTGTAACAGAATTTGTGACAATCCTTCATAGGTTCTCTCAATAAATCCAGCTTTTGAAAACATGCAATATGTTGATTCTGTATCATTTTAGCCTGTTACTCAAAATGTCATATGAAACTTAATATAGAACTAAAGTATATTATCTTTTCATCTTAATGAACAGTACCAGAAATCTCTTAAAACCAATACAGCTCATGGTAGGACAAGCTATGTTTACAATACAGAAACAGTAGTTTTTAGTATTTATATTAATATAATTATATTAATCTACATGTGTTCTTTATATCTACAGTCAATGCAAATTAGTATGGATTTATGATATCAGTCCTTCAATAGTTTGAGTGGAATAGATTAGTAAATGCCAGGGCAGAATTATTTGAATCTCACTGTTAGACCCAAAAAAGTATTAACAGAGAATTAGTAGAGCATTATAGTATTAGTTTCTACTTTTTAAAATACCTTTCACAGTTTCTAAGACCATACAGCCTAAAAATGGTCTAGAATTTTTATTTTTAAGAACTCTCCAAAAATTCTTAAGAATTCTACATAGGGAAGTAAAAATCTCTATGTACTTCTGTGACTGTACTAGTTTTTATCCTAAACCAAGTACTGTGAATTCCATTGTTACTTTTGATTTCTTAAATGTCTTCTTTTTTGATGGGGGAGAGATGCAGATGTATGTAATGCCATTGAAAAAATTACAGAATGAATCTTATTTTTATACTAAAATTCTTCTGATTAATTACATCACACTTACTAATTTTTTGTGGGTTTTTTTCTCTAAAGATACTGTTTGTGCACATATGCACGGTGTCATATGAGTTTATCCATGCAAATCAATGTCCATAGTAATGTCTATATACAAGTTGTCACATAAAATTTATAACAACTTTAGGACATGTTTGCACCTCAAAAAAAAACTTGTTCAAGATTCATCTTGCCAGAAGAATTACTAACTTCTAGTTTTGTAATTAATTCCTACTCATGTGTTTGAAATTGATTGAACCAATCAAAAATAGAATCTTTCATAATTTAAAAAATTAGTTTTATAATTAGTTTAGTTTATCTGTGGGGGGGTGTTTTTTAAAATGCTTCAAGGAATACTTTGGCAAGCATAGTTTAGCTTCTCCAATACACTAATTTTCTCTGAAGTTTCTAAGAAGAGCTCAGCTTTTTACCTCCAAATCTAGCTCTAAACCCCATGTTTTTAAAGTATTCACAAAGTTAATTTTAAATGTTCAGAAGTTTGGTAATTTAAAATAGCTTAACTTACCTTGCACCAGATTTTGCTTATCATGTTTTTGAGAGCATTGCTCCATTGCAGATTTCTAAGTCAGTAGCATTAAGATATCAAATGTTTCTAAGCAGATCAAATTACTTATATAGCTCATTTGTTTATTTGTTTGTTTGCTCTTGGCAACAATGATTAACTGGTATAGTGATTATGAGAACAACATTTCACAGTGTTAGTAGTCCATTTGAACTTATAAGTAATTTTCTGTCAACAGTGTTATTAGTAAACTCCTGTGTATATGTTACTCAAAGAAATCCTATAAGTAACTTCAGATTTAAACTGTATGGACTATATCTATCTAAAATAAGCAATATGTATCAAATTATTATTTTGATTTTGTTTCCCTTGAACAAAAAGCTTCTGTCAAAGGTGAAAATATCTTTACTTTTCTAGTGGAATTCCTTTTCATTTCTCTCATTGTTGTGGATTCATAAGTAAGCAATTTCACATTTTATTACAAAATAAGTAGAGGCAGGTGTCTAGAACATGGGGAGAATGGCATACTCAATTTCCTTGTGGCATATATTAAAGTTTTAGGAATATATTTGCCTGGCCTTCTCCTGGATTTAGTCAAACTTCAGCTGTTGGGCAAGTAAGCATTGTATAAACATTTTCTCTGTTGTACCAAAGTTTAACTTCTCTTCATTCAGACTTCATGATTTCTTCATTTTTACATATAGTTGAGTGTTGTTAGCAACCAATATAGGAAGGAAAAACCAAATTGTCAATAAGAAAAGGCAAATAAAGCATGAAAAAGCCAGACATTGAGTTACATATTGTTTTAATACAGAATAAGCAATATCTAATAAAAAAGTTCCATTGTCCTCCTTGTTGGTATTTAGTGTTACTGTTATCCTAACAATAGCTATTAGATTGCAATATTTTTGTTGCTGTAAGACTGTAAGTTTTGCACATCTTCTAACTACTCTATTTTTTGAAATATAGCTTTATCTTTTGAAAAGATAACATACCTTAGTTACACCAGTAAGCTGGCTGCAGCTTAAAATGAATTCTAGTCAAGGTAATATAACTACCTGTACAAAGTGGAATTAAGAGTATATGATCCACTTTTGCTTCATTGCATGCTTAGTATTGTTGGGAAATTTAGATTTATAAAAATGCTTCTGAGTGAGCAGCAAAAAAAAAGAGTCTGACAGTCATGTCTATGAAGACCCTTCCTTTCATTTCTCCTTATTATTCTTTAATAAGAACTATTGCTTGTAAGTCACGTGAGACCGATCTCCAAAATGCATGCCAATGAATAATTTACTCCTGATTTGGTATAATCTCAGGAGTCATTCAGGAAACCCACATGATGTATGCTGCTTAGTAGCAACCTGAATGAGGGGTTTGAGTATATGGGAGTGCATGCTGCTTCTCTGCCATTTCTGCTTACATAAATTTTAACTTCTGTATCTAAAATACTTTTTAAATTATGTTTTCATTTAATTTATTCTTCCCTTAATTCCTGAGTAATTGTTCTCTTTTCCAAGTTAATTTTAGGAAATCTGTAGACAGCTCCATGAAAATGCCTTGCTTCAAATTGGAAATTTCTGGAATTATAGCCATTATGTACTTACAGACACGTGACATTCTATGTGCGATATCAACTCCACAACAATTTATACTTATGTAAAATTGGATATAGACTATTTGAAGTCTTTTATGTTATATCACTTAATGACTTTTATCTTCGAGGTCAAATATAATTGAAAAAATATCTCAGTCTTGCTAATTTGACTTCAAAACACAAAAGGTAAACTACACAATGAAGTAATGTTAACTTGGAGAAAATATTATTATATTATCAGAATTCTATCCTTTTCATATATGAGAAGTTACATTAGTGCTAGAGAAACTAGTTATAAATAAATAACACCCTACATCTTAGAACTTGAGAGAGAAACCATGTAGGCTAGTACCTCTTACCTCTTTCTATGCTGTCAAGGTGTGTACACAATTTCTGTTACACTTATGTATTTAGAAAAAATCACACTTCAGTAAGGTTACAGCTGCTGGAACAGTTTCACAGCCATTGTGAAAAATAAAGAATTGAAGTATACAATTTCTATTTCATTTTTAATCATCCATATTAAATATACTTATAGATGGCAGCCAGATAATATTTTATGGAAGGGAAAAAGCCCTAGGTTTTCAAATACGTCATCCATATGTCTGATTTTTAATTTCCTTTCTTTGAATATGTTTGCCAATAAAATATCAAGTGATTTTGACAAGTCTTTATATTTTTGGGTAATATTAGGTCATGCTTGCAGATGGGGAAGAACAGAGGATGAGAAAATATTCTACATTGAGAAAACATGATGATTTCATGCTATGTGTACTGATGCAGAAAAAAAACCCCAAACTGTCTAGCAAATCCCACAATTGTCTAGCATTCAACTAGGATTTAGATTTAGAATTAGGATTTAGATTAGATTTAGGAAAAGACCTTTAAAAAGAGAAATCGAAGAAATCATGCATATATATACATATAATGTTTATGTACCTTTCCTGCAGAAGAAAATGTGCATTAGTATTCACATTTGACATCCAAGGTATATTGAAATTACTAAAATATTTAATTAGCGGGAGAGAAGGAAATATCATATAGTGATATTTAAGCACCTTTAGATATCCATAAGAAACTGTAAAATTATGATATTTTACAGGAGGTCAGAAATTACAGACTATGACCTTGTGTCTATTTTAGTGTGGAGAATCTGTTGAGTCATCAAATAACGAGTAAATGGAACTCCTGCAAAAAGGATCAGTTAAGATACACTGAGATTTGCTGCATGCAATGCTTCACTCTTTTCTTCAAATAAATGTATTTTAAGGACTGAGTTTTATGAAGAATTATTAAAAAGGCTGCAAGGGGCCATTTTATGAGTATACGTATATGTATATATAATATAGCATGAAGAATCGTGAATTCCTTTGAAAAAGAATATCCGGGATTTAAAAGGACATAGGTTTTTGGGAAGATAACCGTATGTTCATAGAGTCATAGAATCAGAGAATGGTTTGAGTTGGAAGAGACCTTAAAGATCACTTACTTCCAACCCCCTGTCATGGACAGGGACACTTTCCATTAGACAGGTTGCTCCAAGCTGTGCCCAACCTGTCCTTCAACCTTCTTAGGGATAGGGCAACCACAACTTCTGTGGGCAACCTGTTCCAGTGCTTCACCACCTGCACAGTAAGGAATTTTCCTTTAATGCCTAATCTAAACCTACTCTATTTCAGTTTGAAGCCTTTCCCCCATATTCTGTAAATACATGTCCTTGTAAAATGTCCTTCTCCATTTTTTTTGTAGGTCCCCATTAGGTACTGGAAGGCCACAATTAGGTCACCCTGAAGCCTATTCTTTTCCTGTCTGAACAAACCCAAGACTCTCAGTCTTTCTTCACAGGAGCATGCTTCCTTTCCTCTAATCCTCCTGGTGGTCCTCCTCTGGACTGGCACCAACAGGAGGTCAATGTTCTTCCTGTGCTATATGTGCTATAAGTTGACAAGGTAATGCTTTTTTCATCCTATAGCACTGTGTAATCATTTTACATTAAATGTTGCACATAGTTATGAATAAAAGTCTTTTCAGTATCACTGCTGACTTGATATTTAATATAAACTGCAAGTAGGAAAAAGCAGAGAATTCATAAAGTCATTGCTATTGACCCTTTAGAGAGAGAGAGAGAGAGTGAGAAAGAGAGAGAGATATAGAAAGGCAGAGGAGTAGAAGATGATTACCTGTTTAGTAAAATAAAAGGTTCAAATGTTTTTGATACAAAATGCATTCTCATTGAATGCCCAGCAATCCTACAGGTTTTTCCTCTACATAATTGCTATGTTTTCTTCTCAGTTTTCCATGATTCTTTCTTTTCCTCTTTTAGAACAACTTGTGAGGTTTGAGTATTTAGTTTCAGATTTCCAGTGTTTCCAACTTTCCCAGTTCCAACTGTCTTACATCTTTCTGGCTAGTGTGTCAGGGTGAAAATTCTCTGAGGCTTTTGTACTACAAGGGAAGAGTATCATGGCGTGGTGTTAAATTTGGGTTATTGTCCCCATTCTGAACATGCTATGTATAAAGAGTCTATCTATCCTTGTAGCCATCCATACTGAATGACAGTATGAAAGCAGGGATAAAAAAAGGAGCTTTTTACTTTTTACTGAGCCATTCACAATTTTGCCTACCAAATTTAGCAGGCACTAATCATGTTTTGAAATAAATTCAAAATTTTATGGTAGGTCTGAAGGTCACAAGACATCTTCTGTTCTTTTCTGGAGCAATCAGTCAAAGGAAAGTCTTTGTCAGTGCTCCTGAATCAGTAGAAACAAAAGACATTACATGTTTCTTAAGAGGTTCATAAAAATGTCTATCCTATAATATCATGTTCTACATTATACTAATAGTTTAGCTACAGATTTGCAGCAAACATTTGTCTTTTGTTCAACACTTTTAATCAATTTAATTTCTCTGTTCTGTTTTCTTTTTTGCACTTCTCTTCATGCAATCTTCCTCTCCAAATCTTTCCTGAGATTTTTCCTTGTCTTCCTTACTTCAGCAGGTCTACCATGGATTTGTACTTCTCAGTGTGTTTAATAACTTATTTGAAGATATGGCAATGTTAAAGTGTAGTACAGAAAGACTTGAGTTACATTTTTACTGAATTAATTACTCCATTTCTAACTGAAGCCTATACAGAATATTTTCAGTTCAGTAGTAACTGTAATTCATAACTCACACCCTCTGGAAAAGAAAAAAATGTATGGGGAAAGTTCTTGAATTTTTTTTTGTGTTTCAACCACTATCCTGTGACTGCAACCCAAACAATTGGATTTAAACCTTAGCGAAGTATCCCCCAGTGCTACATTAGAGACATTCTTTTATCTGTAATGTTGATGAACCTAAAAATTAATGTTAGGAATTCTCTGATTTTTATTCAAGCAGTTTGGTTTTTAGGCTGATGGCTCACATCTGTGCGAAGGAAATAGTTTCACCACCTGCAACATCTTTGTAAGTGAAGGAAGAAATCTCTTGTTGTCTGTTGTAACCAAAGATGCCAGAATTCCTGCACAATAACACAACCTTTGTTCTTTTCTTCTCAAGCTCTGCTTCTTGCTGTGCACATATAAATTTTATCTCCTCTTCTCAGCACTAGAAGGCTCAGACACTGAATTATGTGTGAAAATGAATAAATTGATTTTATACTACATTCCCATAACAGAAATAAGGGCACTGGGAACTCTAGGACACACACAAAAAAGATTTCCAGAGGCTTTCCAAGTCTCACTATAGCTAAGTTTCTATGTAGCTTTTAGACACTGTATTTAAAGGGTTTGAAAATAAGTTTGCTACTGATGTTGACTTTTCCATATTAGAAGAAAGTACTATGTATGTTTGACATAATTCTAATGATAGAAAAACTTATTTCTTCTTTCTGTTATTGGAAATTGTGTTTCCATTCTTTCATTTGTGTGACAGCTGTAGAGCATATTTTATCTTTAATTACTTTCAAGGGAAAGAGGTGAGCTATTTGCTCAGTTTCAGGTTTTGATATTTGAGTGTTAGAGGAAATGAAGAACCATGAGTAGAATAATTTACTTTACTCCTATTTACAAAATCCTATCTTTTTTTTTTCAAAACTTATTACTTTTTTCTGTGATTAAGTGTTCATTATTAAAGAAAATATGTTTTAAATTGCTAAAACTAATTACAGAAACATTCTGCAAATATGGTTAAGCATCAAATAACTTTCCAATGACATTCTGATATTCTTGACATTCTGATATTGGTTATTCTTTTGTTTCTGGAGGACTTGTGTTCAGTCTGGATGTTTTATTTATTGTCTTGAAATATATTTATCGTTACAATAGTCTAAACTGAGATAAAATCCCCTTGATTTAGATTTTGAATAATAACTGGTTTGTTAAAAAAAAGGACTTGCTGACTGGCTTGACTAATTTATTATTTTTTCCCTTAAGATTGTCATAGAAACTCAGCTGCGCTATCGATCTGTAGCTGGGATTTGGGACAGATTCCATTTTGCCACAGAGGAAAGTATAAACCCATGCTGTAATGTAGTCTTAATGAAGACTCTTTTAATCATTTCTCTGTATGGTCGAAGTTCTTTTGATGTTGTTGATTTTTAGGTACTAGCTCTCCACTAAGCTGTGGGGCTTGGCACTAAGGGACAGAATTGCCATCCTTTCCTTGTTTAGTAGAAGGATGTACTTGACAGGACATAATGAATCCCTGATTTATTTGGAAAATGTAGTTCTTGTCCTGTCTCACCTGCTTTGGCATTAAAGTGTATGAGCCTATCTATTCTGTTGTTGCATCTCTGAGGTTTTGCAGGTGTAAATCCATCTGATTCTAGAAGTGGTTTTAAAGTTTTATGCTCTACTATATAGTGATAATTCTTAGGTAGTTGTCACAATGTCAATTGCTCCAGCTGTTCTGAAGTCTTTCCAGAGTCACAGACAAGTACATTAAATTTAAGTGATATGGAAATATTTTTCACCAGCTACATAATTCACTGTTTCAGATAATGTAAAACAAGAAAAGCCCCAAAATTCATAGTGAAGATTTACTGAAAACTCATCTGTGCATCCTTTTATGTGAATGGGCAATGTCCACCTGTTTTTCAACATTCCCAGCAGGACTGTGGTATTGTTAAAGACTGATGTGTTCTCCATATCTAAACCTATATATATACCTATTATATATCTAATATAATAAATTATATTAATAGTATAAATTTAATATAATACTTAGAAGTTTGTATATATGTATATGTGTGTTTGTGTATATGTGTATATATATATATATCTCCGTAGTTTTAGTTCTATTGTTTCTATTTTCTAGTTGTGTAGAAATTAGGTTCATTAAGACAGTAAGACCTGATTAGGTTGTCCCAATGCCCTGACCCAATATAACTGTATGCTTTCCTCCTACTGTGATCTCTGGTTCTTTTCTGGCTTCCATAATCTCTCCACTTAAAAAAAACCAAAACAGAGTAGAGCTGTCAACTTTTTCTTGGTGCACTACTATCTTTAGGTTCACTCTTGAAGTAGTCTCATAATTTTCTCTTTGTGCAACATGGTAAAAATTAGAAAGATAGAGGAAGTATAAAATTTACCTCTTTCTTCACATCTGCAAATAGGAAATGAGATTTTGAACTGAGTGTGGGTGGACCGAAGTTAACTTTCTTCATAGCAACCCATACAATGCTGTGATTTGCATTTGTGGCTAAAAGAGTGTTGATAACACAGTAATCATTTATCTATTGCTCAGCAATGCACAGCACCAAGGTTTGCTTTCTTCACCTCATGTTCTTTCCGAATAAGCTTGGTGTAGACAAGAATTTGTGGGTGAACATAGTTGAGACAACTTAACCAAACTGACCAAATGAATGTTCCATACTACAAGCTGTCATGCTCAGCAGTAAGAAGCTCAGGGAAAAATAGTAGATAGAGGTAAGTTTGAGATGGTGGTCTTTGTTTTTCCAAGCAACTGTCATGCATGCTACGGGCTCTCCTTCCCAGGAAGTAGAAGGACATCTGCCTACTAATGGGAAGAACTAAAATAATTTTTTTTTTTCTGCTTTGTTCACTTATGTGGTTTTTGCTTAATTTATTGAATTGTCATGATCTTGATCCGCAAGCAGTCTTGCCTTCCTTCTGTTTTGATCCCATCCTGTGGAAGATGGGAGGGAGCAAGAGCCAGGCATAGTGTCTAGCAGGGATTAACCCACCACGGACTTTACATGGGCAGACAGGGAGACTGCATAAATGTAAGTATGCAAACACAAACACACATAGAGATGGATAAATGGATTGGTGTTGAGTTTATTCTACAGTTTTTTAAATGGGTAATGGTATAGTGTGAAAGAATCACATAATAAATTAATATCTATAGAAATGAGAACACATTTTTCCATCTGAAAAAAAAAAAAAAAACATTAAAAATATTTATAGATCTCTCTTTGCATAAAAAAAATCTGTGACCTGAAAAGGGCACTCGTTCACACTGTTGTTATGAGGCTTAGATCAACATCTTTTAAGTAGCTAGAGAATACTTCAAATCTTTTGGAAATAAAAATCCAATAGAAGTTTCCTGTGATGTTTATCTTATAAACAGAGGTAGGAGATTAACAAAGCAAACAAATCAGAAAATACTCAAAAGGTCAGACGCCTTTACTGTCAGAGCACATATACATCTTAAAATATGTATACATATATATGTGCACTAACTATACTACCAAAAATGTTTTTCTTACATTTGTTCTTTTCTGTTAATAGAATGGAAATTTGGTAGAGAGGTGAAACCTGTATGACATATCTGTCAAAATATTCATTACAAACAAAACTCTTCACACTTTTTAACAGTAGATGTTATTTTATGCAGAAGTTTTGATGTCAGCATGATTATCTCTTTGTCATTCCTAGTTTGTAAGTACTCTTTTTGCCTAATCTGACAGCATTCATTCTTCTTCTCTAACTTTTAAAATGTCTATTCCTTCAGAAAAGCTAGCATTCTGTCAAGTAGATTTTTGCAGTAGTAGGTAAATCATCACTGACCTTTTCTAGATTGTCTGCAATGTCCCTTATTTAACATGATTAACACTATGCAATTTATTGATCATATTATATTTTATTTCATTGTGGCTTTTATGTTCTGCAAATAATTTATTCCTGATGTATAATTTTTTTCTTTTTTTTCCTCCTCACTCTAATTTCTTTATTATTTTTTGGAATTAGGAAGCCATCAAAGAAGATGGAGAGACATATAAATAGGAAAATCATAGAATCATAGAATCATAGAATCATAGAATCATAGAATCATAGAATCATAGAATCATGGAACAGTTTGAGTTTGAAGACATCTTTACTGGTCATCTAGTTCAAACTTCCATTGCTATAAGCAGGGACATCTTAAACTACATGAGGTTGCTAAGACTCCCATCCAATCTGACCAGTAATGTTTCCAGTGATGGGATATACTCCACCTCTCTGGGCAACCTGCTCCAGGGTCGCACCACCCTCATTGTAAAATACTCCTTCCTTATATCAAATCTAAGTTGACCTTCTACGTGTTTAAAACCATTACGTCTTGTCCTATTGCAGCAGCCCCTGAGAAAATGTTTGTCCACATACGTCTCAAAAAGTTCTTTTAAGTACTCAAAGGCTACAGTGCGATTTCCCCAGAGCCTTCTCTTCTGCAGGCTGAACAACCCCAACTGTCTCAGACTTTTCTCATAGAAGAGATATGTCATCCCTCCAATCATCTTCATGGCTTTCCTCTGGATTCATTCCAACAAGTACATATCATTCCTGCGCTGAGGACATCAGACTTGGATTCAGTATTCCAGGTGAGGTCTCCCAAGAATGAAGGGGAAGAATCACCTCCACAGACTTGCTGGCCACCTCTTCTGGTGCAGCCTGGGATAGGGTTGACTTTCTGGACTGCAAATGAACATTGCTGGCTCAGGTCCACCCTTTTGCGCACCAGGACCCACAAGTCCTTCTCAGCAGGACTGTTCTCAATTCTCCAGCCTGTAAAATTATTGAATTTGATCTGCAAAAGATCCATTAGACGTCCTCTGTGTATGAGTTATTGCCTAACTGAAAACCTAGCATAGAAAATTGTTATGATATTTTCTCAGTGTTGTGTTTTGGGACATTATACCTTAAAGTTGTACCATCCTGAAGAGTAAAAATTGACTCAGGGTAAAAAACTGAAAATGGACACATGCAATATTGTGTATTAGAAAGCAAATGCAGGGAAACATTTTTTGAGCTCAGGGAAATATATTTTTGAGCTTTATTTGACAAAATGGCTCAGCACAGCTTAAAACAGTATGAGAGGAGTTCTGAAATGGCACCTGTCTGCTTATCCATTTGTAATATTGACAGAACATAGATTTGTAGTATGCAGAGTTGACAATTTCCAACCGGATGTTGAAGCACTGATCTACATGACAGGAATTGTGATCATTAGTTGCCATGCTTGAAAAGGATGTGGACAGATTCAATGTGGTTAGGTGCAATCAGTCCTGAAATTAATACATAAATGGAAGAGACACTTTTTCATTATTGCCTACTTTGGGGGAAACAGTGGGTGCACTACTGTCAGAGTTCAGACTGATAGATATTGATACAAATCATTTTTATATGATCTGCCTATTTATTAGAATTGCTTTTCTGCTCTCTATATGAAAGTCTATGATGCATTACATTCTGAACTTCCTAATGTTCAGATTGCTGTTCTCATTGCAAGAAATAATGAAATGAATTCATTACTCTATTCTTAAAATATTCTGATTTATTTTAGGATATACTTTCTTCAGGGATTTCATATTCCCTTTTGTTGTCTAGTTCATTTATTTTATTGTAGAAGGGAACATATTATACATATTTTGAGACCAAAGGAATTCAACAAATACTTTAAGATTATTCATGCACACAAATGAAACAAGGATAAGGACCTAAGAAGATACAAATTCCTACTAATGTTTTCAGTATTAGCAATCTCAATATTATTAATGTAATGATGAACAGAGAGGAATTAAGAATTTTTAGTTGCATCTATACAAAAGAAGCAATTTTTTGATATAGTTTTAAATTTTCCTTTGAAATTATGTTTTGCAAAACATGGTTCTCTCACTTTGAATTTAGAAATGAAAACTCAATCAAATAAGAATCCATTAGTACCTCAAATTTTGCATATGTGGGGGATTCTACTTCATGTATTTATCTTTTGAATTCAGCAGATGAAACTGTGAAAGCTGAAAAAAATTACTGTGACTTCTCTGGACATAAAGATATTAAAAGGAAATTATTTGTATCACTATTACAGTGATACAAACTATCTGATTAAAAATGATTTATTAGTCTAAGCCTGCAGCACTACTCCTGGGCTTCAGGCCAGTATCCCTCTGGAGAGTTATACTTGTGGAGTAAAAGAAGAAAACATATCCTTCACTGCTAATTTTCAAAAGATATCAAACTATTTTGAAGGTGAATATATGATTAGAACTCTAAAAGTAGGAGCAGGAGGGCAAAATGCTGGTAAGATATACAAACACAAATTAATGTCATTAATGTCATTAATGTAAGCCTGAGAACAACTGACCTCTTTGATATTTTCAAATGGGTTTGGGTACTTGAACTTTACCTTCATCTCTACATTATTTTTAGAGAGAGAATTGTACACGTGTTTCTTCCAAACTCTTCCTATGCCTTATTTCAAATGTAGACTATTTGGGTTATTACCCTTTATCTCTCTTGCTACTCTAATAGTGCTTCTTTTGTCATGTCACCTTAGATCTTAGATTTGTAGAGACATCACTTTTTAGCTTTTTTATTTGCTTAGAGTCTGTTCTGTGACAGGTAAGGTGTTTTTCTTTGTACAACTTAATGAAATAAATACCTGCTTAGAAATACCTCCTGAAAATAGCAATTGCAAATGAAGCCAGGAAGTCAGCTTCATCCTGGGCCCAACTTAAACGCCTCTAACATGTTCATGGGGAATTAACAAGAGGAGTTACAAAAACACATTCACCTGCAGGGCTATGATCTTATTGTCATGGAGATGTGGTGGAATGGCTACTGTGGAATGCAGGGATACAGTCTCTTTATGAAGGACAGACAAAGAGGGGGTGTTGTCTTCCCTGTGAATGGCCAGCTGGAGTGCATGGAGCTCCACCTAGGGATAGATGAGCAGCAGCCTGAGAGTTTATCGGTCAGGATTAAAGGGAGAGCAGGGACAGGGGACATTATTGTGGGAGTCTGGGGCAGGCCACCCAACAGAAGCCTGAATTTATGAGGCCCATTACAGACAAATAGGAGCAGCCGCATGTTCACAAGTCCCTGTGGGGGCCTTCAACTGCCCCAATATCGCATCAATTTTTCTGAGTTGCAGGGAAAACAAAGAAAGGCATAATCAAGTTCCTGGAATGTGCTGGTGGCAATGTCCCTCTCCAAGTACAGCAAGGAGATGTTGCACTGAACCTTTTTCTTACCAGCAAGGAGGAGCTGTTGAAGCGGGGAACGTAATGTTGAAGGGCAGCCTTCGCTGCTGTGACAATGAAATGGTGGACTTGCAGATCCTTAGTGAAGTGGGAAGAGCACACAGCAAGCTCACTACTCTAGACTTCTAGAAAACAAATTTTGGCTTCTTCAGGGTTCTGCTTGGTAGAGTGCTGTGTGATAAAGCCTTGGAAAGAAGAGGGGTTCACGAAAGCTTCTTAATATTGAAGGATCACCATAGGCAAAAATGCCAGGAGGGCTGTGTGGATAAGCAAGGAATTCCTGAACAACCTCAAACACAAAAAAGAAGCCTACAGAGAGTGGAAACAGGGTCAAATAACCTGGGAGGAATACAGAGAGATTATCCAAGCAGCCAGAGATCAGGTTAAGAAGCTGAAGTCCTGATAAAAGGAAACCTGGCCAAGGTCACTAATGGCAAGAGAAGGCTAGGGAAAATATTTCCTTCCTCCACAGAAGGAAACAGGAGACCTAGTTAGCCAGGAGAAGGTTGAGGTATTTAATGACTTTCTTGTTTTGATCTTCACCAGTAAGTGCTCCAGCAACACCACCTGAGCCATAAAAGACAAAAGTAGGGACTGGGAGAATTAAAAACTGCCAGCAATAGGAGACCGTGTTTGAGACCATTTAAGGAATTTGGATGTGCACAAGTCCATGAGACCCGATGAGATGCATCTGCAGGTTCAGAGGAATCTGGTGAAGGAACAGTTAAGGTTTATTTTTTGCAGAATTCTTTGAACTAATTTTTTCCTTTTATGATCTGTTGATTTCCTAGTGTGATGACTCTCAGTAATTCATGAGGTCTGTATTTTCAGTATAGCTTGAAGCAAGAACCAGAACTTACACATTGATGTACTGTGGCAAAACAGTGAATAGCAATGCTGGCTCAGATTCCCACAGCCAATGCAGACATGTTGATGCAGTGCTAATGAGTGCCTGCACTAATGAGATTTGTTTCTCAACGACTTCAACTGGATGAAGCATTTTACGAATATAGTTGTCCAGCTTCTAAATCCAAGACTGACATACTTAGCACTTGTTTGACTATCTCTGATAACATTCTACATTGTCTATGGACTTATATTAGAGTTTATGCTAGAGAGAAATTTATGGACAGTTAATGATGGGCTGTGTTGCCAGCCAGCCTTTTTGTTGTATGGGTAACAATCACGAGACATGTACTGTTCATTATCTACTTCACATCTGATAGGCTCTTATTTCGTAAATACACAGAAAATCTCAACAGCTGCTGTTAATGTGCTATTGCTATCTATCATGAAATACACTGGTCAGCCTCAGAAGCAAAGAAAAAGAAATATGATGTCAGAAGGATAACTAGACCAAAAATTGTAGAACCTCTACTCCAGTCACCCTCATATTACTGGACTGGGAATAAAAGTTGCTTAATTGGGAACAACAGTCAAATTTTAGGGCATAATATATTACACTGGTAAGGGCAATTTAGGAATATTTTCATTCTATAGAATATTTCTGTATATCACAATTTGTGCCAGGAAAGTTTCCATTGGCATGATACAGTGTTAACATACAAAGAAAAACCAAACATCTGTATTCTAGGCTGAGAATGAGTTAAAACAATATAAATAAAGGCAAAAAGAAAGAAAATCATGACACTGATACAGGGAACAAGATTTCTGGTACTCCCTTTGAAAGAAATATTGGCTCTGCCTTTGAATGTTTTCCAAGGCTGCAATAACAATAAAATCATAACATCAAGTTTCATAAAGAACAAGGCTAATGTTCCTTTCTTGCCTAAGTGACAATGAGATCTACTCCAAATGACATTATTTTTATCATGAAGATCAGGACTGAGCAACTTCCTGAAAATGTTTTTGGCTGGATTTAAAACAAATTATTCATTAACAGCTTTCTTTAGACGGAGAACATGGATGACAACACTGAACTTGTTTATAGTTTCCAGCAGCATAGACATCCAGATTTCAAGATCTCTTGGACCTGTTGAGGTGTATATTATTTCTCTCAATTGAGGTCTTTCCCTCTATGTAAGGCTCATCCAGGTTTGAAGAAGGAAGCATTCATCTGAACAAGCAAAGCATAGAATTAAATAAAGAATGATTAATACATCTAGGAAGTTCCAAAAATCATGGGGCTACATGGAGAAATGATGTCTGCAATTCATCTGAAAGAATAATTTTTAATGTCTTTTTTTCTCCTCCACATCTCTCACAGCTTTATCTTTATGACTACTTCCTTTAGAAGCTGGAAAGGGACTTTTTACAAGGGCATGTGCTGATAGGACAAGGAGTAAAGGCTTTAAACTAAAAGAGTTTAGGCTTAGATTGGACACCAGGAAGAAACTCTTTTCTGTGAGGGTGGGAGATCCTGGAACAAGTTGCTCTGAGAAGTTTTGTATACCCTATCCCTGGAAATGTTCAAAGTCAGATTGGATGGGGCTTTGAGAAACCTGGTGTAGAAAAGGTGACCAAGACCATGGTGGAGGGAGTGGAACTGCATAGTCTTTAAGGTCTTTTCCAATCCAAACCTTTGCATGTTTCTGTGAGTTTCCTTTGCAAATTCATTTCTTCATCTGTAAAATTTTTATAGGACTTCTCTCATTGCCCTTCCATATACCTGTGCACTTTATTTTGTCTCCTTCAACAGACATTTATTCCAGGGCATTCCTTTCTGGAAGATGTCATAGAATCATATATCAATTTAGGTTTAATGAGACCTCTGGAAATCATGTAGTCCAAGTTACTGCTCAAATTGTTTCAATGAGAGTAGATTCGTAAAGACTGTATCTAGAGAAATTTTGAATAAAGAACTCCAAGGGTGTCTCCAAGGAATAGAGCTGTAACTGAACAAATTTTATGATATAGAAAAAATACCTTAAATATATTCCAACATTCCCATGATACAAGTTCATATATCACTAGGCATCTCCATACTCTCCAACCAGGAAAGAAGTATACTGAGAAAGGTAAAAAAAGACAATAGTATTATTGTTGAGACATCAGTCATTAACACTTCAGGGATTAAATAAGACAAATACTTGTGGATCCCTTCCAACTTAGGATCTTCTATGATTTTATGACTTGTCTGAAAAAATAAAAAGGATTAAAAACATCCTCAATGAACGTGATGTTGATGATGTCTTACTAGCAGCAATGAAGATTGACCTTTCCCCATCTGGCAGATGACTGCCTGGTCACAAAGATTAGTTGGTTGTCTCTTTGTGCTTTGTGAGCAAATAAATGTTTGGTCTATAAGGCATTAGTTCCAGTCACCCGTTCTTTGAGCATTAGCCAATAAACTATTGTGCTGTTCTTTAAGTTGTGCTCATCTTACTTTATCTCACTGTCTGATGAAGGATATCCAAGGAAAGAGATGCAGAGAGAGACAAATACAGATCCAGCATTACAAGAAGATTGTTGCAGGCAGCATGGATGTTCAGTCTGACTATCCGCATGTGCTTTAACAAATATAGCAAATGAGAATATATGCTGCATGACTGCCCGTTCCTATAGTGAGTTTCCCTAAACAAGAAGTTTTCATATACTTCTCAGTTTGGTTTTCTTTTTACTAGCAAGAGAGTATGAAATTTGGGAATACTAGGTGGTGTCTTGTCTGCTGTGTGTCAAGGACAGAATGGAGCTCTTACCTTCGTGGTAAGAAGGAAGATAAAAGTTATCAGTACATCTCTTGCAGCACTAAGTGTTTTCATTTTAACTGAGTGAAAAATATCCAAACAAACAAACAATGGAAAAAGATGCCTTTCACTCTCTTTGGTCTTCAAGACGTAGATCCATTCTTAATCATTCTTAGTTTTCTGTTGCAAATAGGAGCAACTTTGTGATCTTCCTTATTCCTTTTCTCTTTGGACACAAGAGCAAGGAGAGATTAGTCTTTTCATCTCTAACAAACTATTTTCTTGACAGCCAACCGATTAACTGTTTTTCTTCTGGTCCACTTCCTTTTGCACTTCGCATTTGGAAGAGCATAGAACTGGTTTTAAGCACTGTAAGGGTTTCCTTAGCATGCTCAAAATATTTTTGAGCTACATCATTCATATAAATTATTGTACCTTTGATTTATGTAATTTGTGTGCCTGAAATGGATGATTTGTTTCATTGACATTACTATAAGAAAAAACCCCAAACAATGTTAAAATTAAGCATTAATAATTCATACATTTTTTAGACATTTGTTTCAGTTAAATAAAATAGAAATGTAGCCACATAAAAATCCATACATTTTTAAGCTGATTAAATCAATAAAGTATGATCTCATGAAGGTTTTTTTTATTATACTTCCTTCCTATGGTAACTGACTTCAGAAAAGCAGTTTCTGTACCTATTTTTGTTTTGGAACACTGCAAAACTATAAGTGGATTTATTCAAGATAATTCAAAACATTCTGTTACCTCTAAAGAACAGTGTTTTTTTGTAATGATTTATTATTATAGATATTACAAAAATAATAATAAAAAATAAGCCTAAACATTCTGTCCAGTTGGTTTAACATGAATAAGATAACAGCATCAGCCTTCACAGTGGAATAAAATGTTTTAATTTCTTTTTCAAAATCTGATTATTTAATTGAATATACTTCTAGAATTTACAGCTTCAGACGTAAATCTGGAGAAATGTGTGTCATAATATCCATCTCAATTTATAAAGACTTTCAAAAAGTGTGAGGAAACCAATACTTAAAGAAATTGTTTTGTATGATTTAAGGTTTCACTGATGATGAAACAACTGCTGTTTATTGGTGGGCAGCAGAAAAACAAGACAAAGGCAAATATGTCTGAAAACATACAAAAATAGGGAACTTTAAAAAACCATATGTACTTACAGTCTGAACACCACCATCTATTGCCAGTGGCATTATACCAAAAAGAATTTCATCTTAAGGCACAACTATGAAAATCTTCAAAATAAAGCTAACAAGACACATACATATGTCATCTGAACATAGCTCTCATATCAGTGCCTCTAAATAATCTATATGCAACTAGAATGAAAGACTATCATTTTTTGTTAAATTTATCTTCATTATGTAGTTTGCATAATCTGGAGCAAGACATTATAAAGAAGGAATTAGTGTTTAGTTAAATTCAACATATTCACCTTCTCTTCTGATTAAAGCAAAATCAGAACCAGGCAATTTAAATAAATAATACCATATCACAGAATTATATAGAGTATTACAACTGTGTCCTGGGATAACTAAATGATGACTTTATGACTTTATTCCCATTTTTCTGTTTAGCCCAGAAATAAGTTTTTCACCTTTAAGACTGGTTCTGAGAGTGAAGGGAGAGGAGAGAAGAGGCACAAAGTTTGTTTTCAGAAACTGCACTTGCTCGCTCACATCCTTCTCCTGGGCTGTGTTGGCTGCAGACAGATGGCGGGACAGAGCTCTCCTTTGTTTTTAGTAAGTTTCTAGCTAGCTGAGGCAGAGAAATTCCCTGGACTGTAGTTTTCTTTTTTTTTCCTTAGAACTGTTTTGGCCTGCTCTGGACTGACCACCGAGAAGAGCGCTGGCAGCTCGCACCTTTGGCCCACCGTGCCGGGCCTGGGCTGCGGCATTTCCAGCCGTGCCAGAGGCACTTATAAGAGACTGAGTGAGCCGAGCTACAGACCATGAAGGGGACTTTCTGAGTTGGTTACCTCTTTTAGAGCAGCAAGAAGTTTTATTGTTCAATGTTGTTATTTTTTTTGTGCTAGTGGATGCTTTACCTATTAAATAAACAGGTTTTTTCCACTTTTCTCCAAAGAAATACATTCCCAAGCCAGTTGAAGGAGGGGCTGCTTGAATCTGCTTTCTAGAAAAAAAAGTTCAGAAGTTTTCTCCCAGATTTGCCCTAAACCAGGACAAACTGAAAAAATAGAAACTGTGTTTACCTGACAACTATACTATATGTATTCCTGTTCTGGTACTAAAAAATGCCTACAATTCAATATGAGTAAGTCCCATATACTTCCAACTGTATCAATAGTGAGGAAAGGGAAGAATGAACTGGAAAAGCTACATCCTGTCTTAAAAAAAATGCCATCTGACTTTGAATTAATACTGTCCTAGAATTGTAACCACTGTAGAATTGAAGTCGCACCCAATTTTCACATAGTTAATAAAAGCTGTTCACAAATTGAAGTTGGGGATACAAAAAGGAAAAAAAAGGGTTTTGATGCAGCTTTAGTTGGAAGGCAGATTTACTTATTAGTAATGTCTCTTGTAGCTTCCCTTCCCTCTCACGAGGTGTGGAGGGTGCAATTTCAGTGACTCTGCTGTAATTCTTCTATAACTCTTCCACAGATGCTTTAATGTCAATCAATCCCATCTCTCTGTAGTAGCTGACTGTCTCCCTAGTACTGGAATTCTATTCATTCAATCCATATTGAATTCTGTGGATGTATTAAAGGGCCACTTGGCTAGCATGGGGAGGACAGTGTTGATTGACCAGGCTTCTGTACGAGAATTACAGTAGAATTACAGCACAGATGCAGAAATTACAGCCTGCAGCTCCATAGAGGAATTTAAATGGAAATGGTGCTGGAAGGGAAGAATTGTATCTATAAGAGACATTGCTAATAGTAGGAAGGTCTCCTGAAAATTAATCTTCATTAAAACAATTTGGGAGAAAAATAAGAAAGTTAAAATTCATTTTGAAGTACATTGATTTTAAAAAGAATACAAAATCATTAAAATATACTGTGTCTTTTTTAAATACTGTTGGAAACAAACTGTTTTTGTAAGGATTCTAGTAATGTTATGCTGTTCTGACAGCAGTACTGTTCTATAGCTTTGATCATCTAAATATCAGGGATACATTAAAATCTAAATAGCAGGTTTTGTGCAGAGAAACAGTTAAAGTGTATTGATTAAAAAACACAGTTTGGCATTTCCTTCCTGATTCTTCATTCTAGTGACAATTTAAAAACATACATACATAGTTTTCTTAAACTGGAATTTCTTATTTCAACTACAGACTAAGCAGATTTTTTTTTTTTTGGAATTTCAGATATGTTATTAACATCCACAGACCAAAATCACAGACTTTAAAACAGGGCAAATCCTAATTTTGTCTTTTGAAAGTGATTTAACAGAATTTTAATGCTTTTGAGTTAATAAATGTGTTCTAACTTAGTTATATTTTATGATATTAGGATCACTACTGCATCTGGGCATAGTACGGTGATTCAAAAACCTCACTGAGTGTCATTGGGCTTTAATTTGCTATGTTATGAAATTCAAAAATATATTGTCTATGCTATGAGGGACACATTTAGTAAAAGATTTATATTATCCATCTATATCTTCAAAGTATTTTTGCAGTATGCTGTAGCTTTCAGCTGCCTCCTTTTAATTTTTGATACAGTAGTTTTCTTATATAATCTTATATAAAACACATATTAAGTAAGGAGATTCTTCCATCCAAATCTTCCAATCTAAAATACTTTTCTCCTACAACTTATCGATTATTACCATCATTACTCTGCTTACCTCTTTGGACCCTTTTCTATTTTTGCTGTAGGTATTTAATTTTTTTCCCCCTTAGTCAGTTTCATCAATTTTGCTCCCCAAAATAAATAAGATCTACTATATATTCAGATCAATAGAAAATAAAATTAAGTGGCATTTTTTTCTTGATACAAAATACCTGCCCCAGAACAGACTGCATAAAAAGGTTTTACTGAAGGATTATTATAAGCTTTGATTAACTGTTGTACAAATTAATAATACTGATACAAGTTCTCTAAGATATCAACTTATAATTTTTAGTATGGGTATGGATAGAGTTAATCAAACCAGACTTTGGAAGATCTAGATACCTTTGTTCTCTCTGATCACAATTACTCTAGGCATAGTTATGTGACTACCTCAGAGTTAATGGCTGGATGGAGTTGTGTTCTGCTTCTGGTAAGGAACAAAAATCTCAAGATTCTGAAAATCATGTTTTTGACAGAGAAACAGAGAGGATTCAGTGTTTTTTGTTTTGTTTTGGTTTTTTTTCAGGTGCTTATTTGCCCTGGCTGAATTATTACCTCTTCCATTCTGGACAGTCCACTGACATTACTTCACCCTATGCATATCACCTGTGTTTGGTTGATTGAAGAAGAAAGCTCACCAGTGACGGATGCTATTTGCTTCGTCTGCACTTACAGTTATGCTTCTCTGTGACTTTACAGAAACAGTGCCAATCCAAATGGTGAGCTGAATAATTTCCATGCTTAAATTTTAGGGACTCTTCAGGCACATGAGGAAGCTTAAGTCAGCTCCTTCGATGAGGTAGCTCTTCATCATGTGGCTACAGTCTGGGATAATCAGAATTGTGGTTTTCCATATCACAGCAGTTTGGATTGTGTCTTCTCTTTTGTCTTTGCTCCTCCACTTGTTTATCCCCCAGATTTCAGCTTCATGCTATTTCACCGATGCTTTTGTAGACTTGGTGTAGCTGTGGAATTGAAATATTACACTAAACCACTTACTAAAAGGGCCTTACCATAGAAAAAAGGAATATTTTTAACACAATAACTTTTCCCATCACTTGCTCACAGAAGGACACAGAGTGAAAAAATACAGAAAATATAGTGCAGGGGCAGGATCAAACAGGTAAAGACAACTTATTCTACAATTATTTTATTTTTATGATATAAAGAATGCCCCTGATTCTTTTAGAATTTCAATTAGAATTACCTGTTGAATGTATTCCCTCATGTTTGTTTACTAACACACCTATGCAACTATTAAGATTTTATTCTTTGGTAGGGCCTTTGGATGGGGTTTTTTATCCCGAAAGCTAGACCTTATTTTTCTTAGTCCTGGCACACAAGGTTTTAGTGTGCTGTCTTAAGTTTCTTGTATCAATTCTATGCTCTTAATAATTTCTTACGTTTACTGCTCGCTTGATATTTTCACATTTTATTTCTAATTTCTTACTTCACTTTGATACAAGTGAAATTTCTTCAAGTTTGTTCTCCTTCTTGAGAGATGGTGTTCTCTTATCTCTGGGCCTTGTTTGAAATCAAGACCAGTTCTTTTCTTTCAAAGAGATAGTAAAGGTGTGTGAAATTCTTGCTCGTTCATTTGGTTTCTTAAGGGAAGTTATGCTAGTTATTTTTCTTTTACTTGAACTCTGACATATAAGGAAAGTCATTCAGAAATCTAATGAGAAATCATAGGATATTATGCTTCCATTATGCATCCTAACCTTTACTGGGAGGATTTATTTGTATGGAAGTTACATAGCCTTTGCCAGCTGAACAAAGGTAAAGCTGTGCACGCTGACTAGTGTGAATGCAAGTATACAAAACGAAAATCACATATACTTGTACAGATTATGCTTTATGTGTTCAGAAAAGGTCTTACAGTGTAGCTTTCCTACATTTGTATGACACGGGTGCAGTTAAAAAAATATTTTTTATTTTAGCTGTAGGCTGAGTCACTTCTAAGCTGAGCAATATAATACTGCCCTTGGTCAGAATTAGATGAGAAAATATGTTATGATGTCAGATTTATTCATTGAACTCTATTTTTTTTTTTTTTCAGTGCATACCATTAGATCTCCATATCAGGTTTTAGGATATATGGAAAAAAAATTCAATGGAATTCTGCAACAAACTACCAAAGCAAATAATATAGAATAGAATATATTATATAAATAATGTCATATTATGACATTTGATTGTTTTGTTTCTATCTGTGGCATAATACAAAAAAAGGACATGTTTAATGAGAATATTAATAGTGTAATGTTGTAATAATTTTGACAAAAGAATGTGAATATGCTGTGCCAGCATTTGACAGAATTTGTGTGACTGTTTTAATAAGAAACAACTTTTACACGCCTCACTGATGCCTGCACAAAACCTATGCTTGTATGAGACTAGTCTAGACAATGATATTAATGGCTTCAGCTAACGTGAGGTACAGACTGGGAAAAAGACAGGAGCTGTCTAGTTTATGCTCATTGTAAAGAAAAGTAAATAAGGCATAGCAGCTTGGAGGAAGTAATTAAGGCTCAAAATAAAAGTGAAACCCCTGAGATTTATTAGATGTTCCTTACTTAGAATTATTTGCATAGTTTTGGAAATTTAACTGTTCCTGATTAAACATATAAGAATGACCAGGAGTGCTTTCCTTTTCCTGTACCTACTTAGAAAATTGCAACCTTTTCTGCCAGATATGTATATTATAGCTATCCATTCCTTTACTGTCTCTTCATTGGGCTACTGAGAAAACTGGTATGACCAGCAGGGCTAGGAAAACCATTGTCCTGCTGAACTCAGCACTGGTGAGGCCACCAACTGTAGAAGTGTGTTCAGTTTCAGGCCCCTCATTTCAAGGAGAACATTGAGGTGCTGGTGTCCAGAGCAGCACAGCAAAGCTGGGGAAGAATCTGGAGCACAAGTCTTATGAGGAACAGCTGAGGCCACTGAGGCTGTTTGGTGTGAAGAAAAGGAGGCTTAGAGGAGACCTCATTGCTCTCTACAATTACCTGAAAGGAAACTGTAGTGAGGTGGTGCTTCATCTCTTCTGCCATATTTCAAGTGAAAGGATGAGAAAAAATGATCTTAATTTGTGCTAGGGGAGGTTCAGATTAGATATTGAAAAGTTGGGTTTTTTTCACTGAAAGGGTTGTCAAAGCACTGGAATGGGATGCACACAGAAGTGGTGGAGCCACATTCTCTGGAAGTGTTCAGGTGGTATCTGGATGTGGCACTTGGAGATCTGGTTTAGGGGTGATTATGGTGATACTTGGTTGACAGTTGGTCTGGGTGATTTTGAAGGTCTCTTCCAATCTTGGTTATTCTGTGATTCTGAATTAGTCTCTGTAAAAAATATTACTATTGTGATTATTCAGAGACTGAGCTGGATTTGGATGTGCTGCTCACATGACATTTGTGGCAGGTTAAAACATTTTGTTCCTATCCCACTCATCTCTCTTTTCTTAATTTTTTCCCTTCCTTACAGAAGATCACATTCTACCTAAAGGAGGAAAACTTCACTATTATAAAATACCCAAGACTATTTTAATTGTCTAGACAAAATCCTTTTAGAGAGTTATGATACATGCACACCTGACAGCAAAGCAGAGGAGGTCAAATTAAGAAGTAGTAGGTCTCCATGTGTGACCTGAGGAAGATAATCTGTTGGCAGAACTCTGCTGCAGCCACAGAAGTTTGCCTGACCAATCTGATGTGGTCTATATTGACCTTCAGTACTTTGGATACATTGCAGAGCACTGACTATGTCTTCTTTTCCAGATTGTGCTTAAGTATGTGTATTTTGACTTTAATATACAAATTTTCTTACCTGAAAGATTTCCTCACTTTTTTCACAAATGAAATGGGAATAAATTTATCTGCTCTTTTCTTGAAATTTTAAGAGTCCAAAGACAAAAGTTCTCTACAACACTTTTATGACACTTTATTTGTTAATACATCAACAGAAAACATTCTCTGATATATAGCTTGAACTTTTTCATTCTTACTTTAATCCTATTACTGCTAAATCCCTGTTTATCATCCTAAATTATTCTTCTCCTGCCTTGAATTTACACTCCCAAGATATTCAGGAACTGTTATCAAGTCCCCTCATTTCAGCAAAGAGGAAGTAATGATATATTTTTTGTAAGAGGAAGCTGTGATATATTTAATATTTATATATTTATTTCTGTATTTATGTATCTATTTCTGTATTGCTCTATCTTCTCTAGAGTTTTGTGACAGTTTCTGTTGTCCAAAGTGTTTTTAGCTTCTGGGTAGAATTTTATCAATGAGAAACCTACAAAAGAGTGTGCATTACAGCTCTTCTCTTTCTTGAGTGAAAAAAATCCAATGATGGTTTAAAAATTTGTTTTATACTGGGTACAAAGAGAAAGACTATGATTCTATTCTATATGTCTGGTTTGTTATGAGCATCCCAAACCAATGGTTCCTTTATAACTTGTGTCTAGGATGTTAATTATGTTCTAGTACAAATACTTGTCCGATTCAGTGCTGTGATCAGTGCAGTAATTAACTTTTAACGGCCACATTGTCATTTTTGTAGAAAACCAGCTCTGACATTCATGCCAGGCACCAGAGAAACACAAGAACAAGATAGAGTTTTCAGCCAAGAGCCACAGTCTATATAAGCCCAAACAACTAAGAGAAGATGGCAAAAAAAGAAAAATTAATAATAAGATAGGAAT
Source organism: Anomalospiza imberbis (assembly GCF_031753505.1). NCBI lineage: Eukaryota > Metazoa > Chordata > Aves > Passeriformes > Viduidae > Anomalospiza > Anomalospiza imberbis. The sequence goes on along the minus strand of NC_089681.1, from coordinate 30,381,943 downwards.
TAGTAGAAAACAAGAAGACACAGTGGTCAGCATAGTGGTGACTGGTTTCACATGGGAAGTCCTGTGGCTCTCTTAA